>NC_074715.1:11056785-11101785 GCF_947242115.1 Biomphalaria glabrata
GGGCCGCATTAAAAAAATTTGTGGACTGGCGGGCCGCATAATGTTTTTTTACTCTCAATTGAGGAATTGCAACAAGAGTTAGAAATTTTTTGAACTAATTTTGTCACAATCCCAACATTTCACAACAAATTTACAAATGTACTTAATGTGAAGCATTTAACTGTTTACATCCGTGCCTAATGTTCCGAAACTGTAGAACTAGCTTACTAGTTGTTTTGTTCTTGCGACTGCTGTCAAATTACAGTCAGTACCATCGACCTGTTCTAACACTTCATAATTTTCAAACAAACGAAATAAAGTGTGTTCACAGATAATAATTTGAAAATAATGTGAAAGCTTCGCAGCAAAGTTTTCTTAAGTATGGGAATACAGCTTCTGGCACTCATGAAACTTCTGAAGAAGAACTCAATGGATTTTTTCTTTTGGGTCATAATTTTCTTGGAGGTATGTCTTCTAGAGCTGAATCAGCTTCTGCCGTAAATGGTGAGCTGAGGGTATTGAAAACTAGTTTCAAGTTCTTGACGTCTTAAAATTTGCTTTCAAATTCCACAATCAAGGAATCCAAATAAGTCTTGTACTTTTCAACCATTTCACTAGAAATAGTTTCAGCTTTCAGCTAAGGAAAATGATACAACCTGATTTCACTCGCTGGTTCGAGAAGTAGAATAACTTTGTTTGAAAAGATTTAAGATGCACATACATTTCATTTGCAAACAAAATATTGCAATGTTTCCAATGATAAACATGAAGTCTGTCTTCATTAGAAATATTAGTAACAAAGTCACAGTCAATGTCCTTAAATGAACCTAACTATTTCTTCCTTGAGATTCCATATTCTTCTAGGCCAACTGTGTTATCGAACATGAACATCGGAATGTTTTGTTTCCAAATCATCAAGTACTTCTTGGAACTGCCAGTCAAGGCCGGCAGATAATTAAAAAAAAACAGCGACAAAAGTAAAATTATTCAATTTACTGAAAACCAATTGTACTTCAACAATAACATTGATTATAAGTTTCGCTATTTCTTTTCTTAAAGCCAAAACACATATAGAGAGTATGTAGTGCAAAACCCTCACCAATTGGGGGCCCTAAGCAGCTTGACTATGTCTAAGGCTGGCCCTGTGTCAATAAGATCATTGAGATATCAATCCCAATAATGCATTTAATATTCAATGCTTTATTTTATTAAAAAGCCTGTTTTCCACAGTCAAAGCACGGGATCCAGTTTTTCATATATATAATAATGATTATAATAATTGACTTGTGTTTGTCTTTGACTGAATGTTTCGAAATATTGCCATTAAGGATAATCTTCTTTAATTTAAACATCTTAGAATGACGTTTAAAGACAATGTTTCTTTAGTCTCTTCATGATAAGTGATAAGAATCAAAGGTATCAATGTTTCTAGATCTATAGATATTTACAATTATTTATTTAAATGTATTTGCATTTTTATGTGTAATGTGTGGACACACCTGATTTCTTAAGGTGTCGGCGGGCCGCATAAAACACTCTGGCGGGCCGCATGTGGCCCGCGGGCCGTAATTTGCCCACCCCTGGTCTAGGCCTATATGAATATGTTTGGAGAAATATAAATTATTGTAAATTAAAGGGATGCAGTTAAGATGAAGGGTGTTTATTTGCATGAATGTATAGAATGAACAAACACACACAAACAGTCTCAGCCGTTACATTTTTTTCTCTGGATTCACTAAGTCTTCCTTCCAGTGCACTATTCAGGCACCGCCCTCCGTCACAGTTCTTTCTCTGGGTTCATGGTTCATCTTCCTAGTTAACGATTCAGTCACCGTGTGAGTCTCATCGCACTGAGACACCGTGTTGATAACACTCATCACTGGCCTCCTTCAGTCGTGAAACGACTTTGGTTCATCTCGAACAAGCGAGATGAAAGCCTGGGCATTGTCTATGGTCGGAACGATGTCGCCAACACAGCAGTTCCCCTCTCTCCGCGCAGCTGATGAGACCAAATGAACGGAATATGCGATACAGTTTGGGATCAGTAGCGCCGCAGGCTCTGACAAATGCAGCAATCTGCCTAAGAGTCACCAGCTCCTGATTTTTCCTCAGGGTTGTCTACAGAAAGCTTTTCTCATGTTTGGGTATAGCCGCAAGGCAGCTGAGGTTTTGATTCAGAGTTTTCCTTCTCCTAGATGGGTAACCAACCAAGGCTAACGAGCCCCTCCTGCCCGAAGCTTACTGGTTTAAGCGCCAGTTGCTCGCCTTTGCCCCTTCTCCAGTTCCGCCGGACACATTATCTGAACCACTCGTGAAGGTCAGGAGTTGGACTGGTTATTAGAGGCTATTTGAGACGCGTGCCATTGGAAGCATTTTAGAGGTAATAGCGGGCTTAGAACCATTACCACTTCCGGCGTTAACAACGTTGCGGAACACTATTCTCTGATAAAACATTCCGTTACAGTTCTATCTCTGGGTTCACGGGTTCTTCTTCCTAGTCAACGATTCAGGCACCTTTCCCAACAATCGTTCTTTCTTTGGGTTCAGTAAGTCTTCCACCTGGTCAACGATTCAGGAATAAACCCTGTCGCTACAGTTCTTTCTCTGGGTTCAGTAAGTCTACCACCTGGTCAACGATTAGGGCACAACCCTGTCGCTACAGTTCTTTCTCTGGGTTCAGTAAGTCTTCCACCTGGTCAACGATTAGGGCACAACCCTGTCGCTACAGTTCTTTCTCTGGGTTCAGTAAGTCTTCCACCTGGTCAACGATTCAGGCACAACCCTGTCGCTACAGTTCTTTCTCTGGGTTCAGTAAGTCTTCCACCTGGTCAACGATTAGGGCACAACCCTGTCGCTACAGTTCTTTCTCTGGGTTCAGTAAGTCTTCCACCTGGTCAACGATTCAGGCACAACCCTGTCGTTACAGTTCTTTCTCTGGGTTCAGTAAGTCTTCCACCTGGTCAACGATTCAGGCACAACCTTGTCGCTACAGTTCTTTCTCTGGGTTCAGTAAGTCTACCACCTGGTCAACGATACAGGCACAAACTTGTCCTTACAGTTCTTTCTCTGAGTTCAGTAAGTCTTCCTCTTAGTTCTCGATTCAGGCACCAACAACAGATCATCACAGATTATCAAACCTTGTCTCGGGTCTACTGCAACAACAGAGCAACAAAACAGACAGGACTAAATGACTCTCTTTCTGCTTGTTCCATGTTGTAACTTGTATTATATTATAAAGGGAGTTTGTGTTAGATAAACTCGTGGGCGGCCCCAGCTGTCCGTCCACAGCGCAAAATGGAGCCACAAAAGCTGTTTTTCATTAAACTCTGCCTTTTTTATTTCAAACTTAACGGTTCATGGAGTAAATGATAGAAGGTTCTTCCCCTTGTCGACATTTAACGAGGGTGTCATGTGGCCAGCACAATGACAAACATCTTTTAGTTCCCCGACAAGTGTTTATTATAGGAAAATGAGATCAGGAGTGGCCTAACAATCCCATAGTTCCACATAATTCCAACTAAAGACTTTTTAAAATCTGGAAACCTATCGCTTTACCGTTATTTTTAACACAAAGCTTATATGAACTCACCCCGTCTGTCTGTCTGTCTGTCTGTCTGTCTGCCTAGCATAAATCTTCTAGACGTTATTTCCCCTCTTCCCATTCTCAGATCAAGTTGAAACCTTCCACAATGTTTCATTCTTCCTTTCACCTTAGATCAACATTTTTTTAAATAAAAGTTATTGTTTTTTTGTATTAAGCTTTATTAAATTTATAAACCCTATTTCTAGAGTGATATTTTGTCCTAGGCCTCGATCCATATTCATAACAATCAAACATGGTATAAGTTCAAACCCATCAACATATTCAAACATAACAATCACATATGAGATGAGCTCTCCTGATAAGTTCAAAGACATTAACCTTAGAACGGGGGCCAAGAATGATCAGATCTGATCAAGCTGACAAAACTCGGGTTATCCACACAGCAAAAAAAAAAAAAAGAAAAGAACCCCTTAAAGTGGCTGTGTATAGTCCACGGGCTCGGCTTGTGTCATTTCGCTGTTACCAAAATATATACCCCGCTGCTGTTTAATGTCATCCAGCGCTGCCAAGATAGTAACAACACGAGCGCAACGCCTCACTGACATTTTAGACCCGGCCTTGAGATGGAAATAATGGTACTCACAGGGTGTCAGTCAAAATGCTACCTACACCAGCGCCGGTAGCAACCATAGAGCGATTTAGAGACACGGCTTGGGGGTATTATAATATCTAGATCAGTGATGCTTAGCCTAAGACCAGCGGGCCATATCCGGCCCGTGCTGCGGTGCTATTCAGCCTTTGTAAACGTCCGTCCACAGAGCAAAATGGAGCCACAAAAGCTCTTTTCCATTAAACTCTGCATTTTTTTTTTAAGTTATTTCTACCACATCCATTGTACGATCAAGTTGAAACTTTACACAATTATTAATTTTACTTAATCAACTATGAGTCAAATAAAAAATTAAGCAAATAAAAAAACGGAAATTAATGTTTCAGTATTCAGAGATATGGCTAAATATTTGGGGGTTTGTCCCACATACATTCTTGCGATCTATGGAATCATGTTCAATCTTTAAAATAATACATTTATAGTATTTAACAAAAGATGAATCAATTCTAAAAAGTGACCAATTAGTCAACTAATAATTGGTATTTAATTATTCGTTTGATATCGAGAAGCGGGAAAAGAAACTTCTACATTATTGAGATACATATAGTTCTAAATGTAGAGTTCTTCCCCTTGGATGATGTTTGTTTTTACAGGATTTTTATATTTAGCTTGTTAAGTGATTCAGACCGTAACCCGCCTGAATAAAAAAAACTTAATTCTTCACAACTGATCTCATACCTTTATGGTTCTGAAAGGAAGACACTGAACGCTGAAGCTAAAAGCAGAATTCAAGCATTTTGGAGTAAATGGCAACATCAAAAAATGCAGGGTGTCAAAGACCATGAAAAGAAGACAAATGTGTTTGTACATAAGCAATTCAAAATTCGCATTTGGAGTGGTTGCACTCTTAAACAAAAAAAAATAAAGACACTTGGCCAACTAACAAGAGACTGAAAGCGGTACGTAAACCTCTCAGATACTGCCTCTCCCCACTGGTCCACAAGATAGATTAGACCATGGAGCACTGAGCATGCTATAATCATGAAAGATACGTTATATATTAAAGCAATATAAAAACAAGCAAAATACAAAATGAAAATTATTTAACAGCTATTTTTATATGTATGTACGAGTTAAGTACCCTGAGCTATCCTTAGAGATATGGACGTGTTAAGTACCTTGGGCTATTTTTAAGAGAGACAATGGCAGCAAAAGACTTAATGTTTCAATTCATATGTTAAAAATGTAATAATTGATTGTGATATTGCACATCGCATTACTTAAGTATTGATTCCATCATTGAAGTTTCGTATCAAAGACCGCATCACAAAGAGATCAGAGACCTCAGCGATTGGACCCCATGATGACATATTCTCTACCGTAAAAAAACGCAAGCTAAAAATCCATGGCCATATTACAAGATCTTCGAGGTTCGCAAAGACCTTCCTTCAGGGAACAGTACCAGGAAAAAGAAAAAGAGGCAGGCAGAGAAAGCAATGGGAGGACAACGTAAAAGAATGGACAGGCCTGCCATTGAAAGAGGCTCCAACTAAGGCAAAAGACAGAGAGGAATGGAGAAAGACAGTCGACGAATCTTGTATGGTACCCCAACAGTCCAACTGACTAAGGGATAGGTAAAGGTAAAGGTAAATTGTATTTGGAGCTTTAAAAATGTGTTTTTCATAAATATTTATTCTCTAATAGTCCCTAGAGAAAACACTCGAAATTCAATCTGTACCACAAAGTCTCAACCGACCTTCCTTCTGGAATAATATTTAACTACAGTGTGTACTGTGCGGGAAAAGTAAAGATTAGATCTATATATATCTTCAGTCTGCCTGTTCATCAAAGCCATGTTCATGTCTGCCTGTTCATCAAAGCCATGTTCATGTCTGCCTGTTCATCAAAGACATGTTCATGTCTGCCTGTTCATCAAAGACATGTTCATGTCTGCCTTGTTCATCATAGCCATGTTCATGTCTGCCTGTTCATCAAAGACATGTTCATGTCTGCCTTGTTCATCAAAGACATGTTCTTGTCTGCCTTGTTCATCATAGCCATGTTCATGTCTGCCTTGTTCATCATAGCCATGTTCATGTCTACCTTGTTCATCATAGCCATGTTCATGTCTGCCTTGTTCATCATAGCCATGTTCATGTCTGCCTTGTTCATCATAGCCATGTTCATGTCTGCCTTGTTCATCATAGCCATGTTCATGTCTACCTTGTTCATCATAGCCATGTTCATGTCTGCCTTGTTAATCATAGCCATGTTCATGTCTGCCTTGTTCATCAAAGACATGTTGATGTCTGCCTTGTTCATCATAGCCATGTTCATGTCTGCCTTGTTCATCAAAGCCATGTTGATGTCAGCCTTGTTTATCAAAGCCATGTTGATGTCAGCCTTGTTCATCAAAGCCATGTTCATGCCTGCCTTGTTCATCAAAGCCATGTTCGTGTCTGCCTTGTTCATCAAAGACATGTTCATGTCTGCCTTGTTCATCAAAGCCATGTTCATGTCTGCCTGTTCATCGAAGCCATGTTCATGTCTGCCTGTTCATCAAAGCCATGTTCATGTCTGCCTTGTTCATCAAAGCCATGTTCATGTCTGCCTTGTTCATCAAAGCAATGTTCATGTCTGCCTTGTTCATCAAAGCCATGTTCATGCCTGCCTTGTTCATCAAAGCCATGTTCATGTCTGCCTGTTCATGAAGGCCATGTTCATGTCTGCCTGTTCTTCAAAGCCATGTTCATGTCTGCCTTGTTCATCAAAGCCATGTTTCTGTCTGCCTTGTTCATCAAAGCCATGTTCATGTCTGCTTGTTTATGAAGGCCATGTTCATGTCTGCCTGTTCATGAAGGCCATGTTCATGTCTGCCTGTTCATGAAGGCCATGTTCATGTCTGCCTTGTTCATCAAAGCCATGTTCATGTCTGCCTGTTCATCAAAGACATGTTCATGTCTGCCTGTTCATCAAAGACATGTTCATGTCTGCCTTGTTCATCAAAGACATGTTCATGTCTGCCTTGTTCATCAAAGCCATGTTCATGTCTGCCTTGTTCATCAGAGCCATGTTCATGTCTGCCTGTTCATCAAAGACATGTTCATGTCTGCCTTGTTCATCAAAGACATGTTCTTGTCTGTCTTGTTCATCATAGCCATGTTCATGTCTGCCTTGTTCATCATAGCCATGTTCATGTCTACCTTGTTCATCATAGCCATGTTCATGTCTGCCTTGTTCATCATAGCCATGTTCATGTCTGCCTTGTTGATCATAGCCATGTTCATGTCTGCCTTGTTCATCAAAGCCATGTTCATGTCTGCCTGTTCATCAAAGCCATGTTCATGTCTGCCTTGTTCATCATAGCCATGTTCATGCCTGCCTTGGTCATCAAAGCCATGTTCATGTCTGCCTTGTTCATCAAAGCAATGTTCATGTCTGCCTTGTTCATCAAAGCCATGTTCATGCCTGCCTTGTTCATCAAAGCCATGTTCATGTCTGCCTGTTCATGAAGGCCATGTTCATGTCTGCCTGTTCTTCAAAGCCATGTTCATGTCTGCCTTGTTCATCAAAGCCATGTTTCTGTCTGCCTTGATCATCAAAGCCATGTTCATGTCTGCCTGTTTATGAAGGCCATGTTCATGTCTGCCTGTTCATGAAGGCCATGTTCATGTCTGCCTGTTCATGAAGGCCATGTTCATGTCTGCCTGTTCATGAAGGCCATGTTCATGTCTGCCTGTTCATCAAAGACATGTTCATGTCTGCCTGTTCATCAAAGACATGTTCATGTCTGCCTTGTTCATCAAAGACATGTTCATGTCTGCCTTGTTCATCAAAGCCATGTTCATGTCTGCCTTGTTCATCAGAGCCATGTTCATGTCTGCCTGTTCATCAAAGACATGTTCATGTCTGCCTTGTTCATCATAGCCATGTTCATGTCTGCCTTGTTCATCATAGCCATGTTCATGTCTGCCTTGTTCATCATAGCCATGTTCATGTCTGCCTTGTTCATCATAGCCATGTTCATGTCTGCCTTGTTCATCATAGCCATGTTCATGTCTGCCTTGTTCATCATAGCCATGTTCATGTCTGCCTTGTTCATCATAGCCATGTTCATGTCTACCTTGTTCATCATAGCCATGTTCATGTTTACCTTGTTAATCATAGCCATGTTCATGTCTGCCTTGTTCATCAAAGACATGTTGATGTCTGCCTTGTTCATCAAAGCCATGTTGATGTCTGCCTTGTTTATCAAAGCCATGTTGATGTCAGCCTTGTTCATCAAAGCCATGTTCATGCCTGCCTTGTTCATCAAAGCCATGTTCGTGTCTGCCTTGTTCATCAAAGACATGTTCATGTCTGCCTTGTTCATCAAAGACATGTTTATGTCTGCCTGTTCATCAAAGCCATGTTCATGTCTGCCTGTTCATCAAAGCCATGTTCATGTCTGCCTTGTTCATCATAGCCATGTTCATGTCCACCTTGTTCATCATAGCCATGTTCATGTCTGCCTTGTTCATCATAGCCATGTTCATGTCTGCCTTGTTCATCATAGCCATGTTCATGTCTGCCTTGTTCATCATAGCCATGTTCATGTCTGCCTTGTTCATCATAGCCATGTTCATGTCTGCCTTGTTCATCATAGCCATGTTCATGTCTGCCTTGTTAATCATAGCCATGTTCATGTCTGCCTTGTTCATCAAAGACATGTTCATGTCTGCCTTGTTCATCAAAGACATGTTTATGTCTGCCTGTTCATCAAAGCCATGTTCATGTCTGCCTGTTCATCAAAGCCATGTTCATGTCTGCCTTGTTCATCAAAGCCATGTTCATGCCTGCCTTGTTCATCAAAGCCATGTTCATGCCTGCCTTGTTCATCAAAGCCATGTTCATGCCTGCCTTGTTCATCAAAGCCATGTTCATGCCTGCCTTGTTCATCAAAGCAATGTTCATGTCTGCCTTGTTCATCAAAGCCATGTTCATGCCTGCCTTGTTCATCAAAGCCATGTTCATGTCTGCCTGTTCATGAAGGCCATGTTCATGTCTGCCTGTTCTTCAAAGCCATGTTCATGTCAGCCTTGTTCATCAAAGCCATGTTTCTGTCTGCCTTGTTCATCAAAGCCATGTTCATGTCTGCCTGTTCATGAAGGCCATGTTCATGTCTGCCTGTTCATGAAGGCCATGTTCATGTCTGCCTGTTCATGAAGGCCATGTTCATGTCTGCCTTGTTCATCAAAGCCATGTTCATGTCTGCCTTGTTCATCAAAGCCATGTTCATGTCTGCCTTGTTCATCAAAGCCATGTTCATTTTTGCATTGGTCATCAAAGCCATGTTCATGTCTGCCTTGTTCATCAAAGCCATGTTCATGTCTGCCTTGTTCATCAAAGCCATGTTCATGTCTGCATTGGTCATCAAAGCCATGTTGATGTCAGCCTTGTTCATCAAAGCCATGTTCATGTCTGCATTGGTCATCAAAGCCATGTTCATGTCTGCCTTGTTCATTGAAGCCATGTGGCCAGCATAACGACCAGCCACATTTACTTACCAGATACAAACTATATTCGCTAGAAGTTACGGTTTGAGCGAAAGCCAATTGGTCTCGGGAGCCAAGCGTTTAACAACTCGGCCACCACTGACATAGGAGTCGGTTCTACAAGAACACTATTTAGAAACGCACAAAATCTCGACTCTGGTGTATTAAGTCTAGTTCCTGTGGGAAGTGTAGAGGCCATGTTGATACACATAGCTTCCTGCCAACTTTCCCGTTTCTACAAGACAACTAGTATAAAAAGGTCAGAAAAAGATTCGATAGTAAGTCGTCGTGTTTGTTTTACCCCCCTCCCCTCCAGTTACCCCATCCCCCCCCCCCCCCCAAGCTCCACAGCTCCTTATTCCGGATGAACGTAGTGAGCACTGAATATAAATTAAGTAGAATAAATGGCGTGAGTGCAACTTACGCATGCGCGGTGAGTGAAATGCACCCACGTTTATACACACCATTTCGAATTGAAGAAAAAAAAATTGCAGAGTTTGGAGTTTGTGTTTTTCATGTAAACTCAAGGGCGGCCTTCAATTGGCGTGAATGGAATCGAACCACGAGTTTCTTTGATTAAAGCTATTATGTTGGCTGTCTGGAAGTCAAATTTTTCTAATCGTTTTAGTGAGGATGCAGTTATTAACGACAGATTGAAGTCGACACAAGCAATGTTTGAAAATAGGATGAAATTTCTATCTTTTTTTTCATTTTGTTGTGTGTTTGCATATAAACTCAAGTCTGTATATTGGGGAATAATTTTTAACACGTTATTTTTCGTTATATAGTTGAAACTTAACATAGTTATTTATTTTACCCAACAAAACACGAATCATAAAAAAGAAATTAACCAATCAGTCGATTAATTGCTCGTAATTAATTATTTTTCTTTTATACTAAAAAGGGAATTTAATCCTTCAGTATTACGAAATATGGTTTAATATGTGGTGTTTTTTTTTTTTTTAGATAATTGTACACGTTATTTCTCCCAACCCATTCTTGAATCAAATTGAAACACGAATCAGAGGATTAACCAAGTCGTCAAGCAATTATTGATAATCTATTATTTTGTTTGATATCGACAAAGGGGACATGAATTCTTCATTGTTGAGATTTAAGTTGTAAATGTTGAGTTCTTCCCTTTAGATAAGCTTTGTAGCTTTTCTTCTAAGTATTGTTTATGTTTTGCTTGTCAATATCTTTATGGTGTCTTATATGTTAACAATAATTATATTTCTTTGTGAATATAATCTCCCTCACATATATCTATTGTTTTAATAGAAGTGTATATCTTATTTTTTCATAATTAATTTAAAAACAAAATGGACATCGCTATAAATATGCTGGTCACAACCTGGTCTGTTGAAGACAATGCCTATTCAATTATTTTATTGTTTACCTTATATGAGGTACAATCATACGTCTGCTATAATGTTATTTAATCTGTTCTCTTTAATAGTGTAAAAGTCGGGAACAAAAAAGGTGGAGGACTGGATGTGCATTACATTCAGAAAGAAGAAAGTTGTTCTTTTTTTTTTTCTTTATAATGGTTGGGTGCGAAGGGGGTGGGGTGGGGGTAAGAAATAAAAACATTTGAAATAACAGTCGTTTCCTTAATTCAAGCGATACCACTAATTGTTTATTGCGTGCGCTTGGCTACTAATGAGAAAGAACTAAACCGATCGTGGCATCGAGATGCTATCTTGTTTGGGAACCATACGAGTGCGGTGGCGCTGAAAGGGGAGGGGGGGGGAGGCGGGGGCGCACACCTGGGCCAACTGACACGTGCTCTTAAGGATGAAGTAGATGCTTCGCGAAAACCCGTTTACAATGTTATTAGTTTGAATATATATACCTATATACACTACTACTAATATTTGTTAGAGTCACTTAGAGATACCATTATCATATTATCTTATCTTTTGTGTGCGTGTTTTTTTTTTCTTATGGATTGTCAGGAAAGAGAGAATGGGTAGCCGCCCTTAGTACTGGCTGAACTTTGCTTTCTTTTTTTGTCTCTCTACGTTATTTCCGCCTCCCCCTGTTGTGTGGGTGGGTCGATGTAGAGGGCGTATGTGTGTGTGTGTGTGGCGTATGTGGGGTGCCACGGGTTGTCAAACACGCCACACCAGATCCGGGGTGACACCGAACGGTAGATAGATATGTCAGCGGTGTATACCACACACCCACCCCTACCCCCCAATTCCAGAGAGACTCGCCCCCCTTTCCATCACCCTCTCAGGCTGCGCCCCCCCCCACGCCAACACCCCTTTCAACCAGCACCACAACCATGTACTTGCCCTGGAGGGGCACCCACCCCAGACGTGATCGAAATCTCTGGTCGAAAGCTCGTGACATGTCAGTTTAACGGCGAATGTATCCTCCGCTATATGGACCTAAATAGCAGCTAATTTGTTTATGACGGGTTTAGAAACACTCGCCTAACCGCTGGAAACAATGATTGTATGACACATCTAAATTAAGATCGGGTCGACTGGAATTATGACGCTTCAAGTCAACAGTTTACAAAGTCTTTTAGCGCCCTCCTAGCCCCCCCCCCCTCCCCGTTTTTTTCCAACCCAAACCAATCCTCTCCCCACTCCCGCACCCTGCACCCCCCGCCACACTTAATCTCCCCGCCCCCACCCACACCTTTACGCACTATCACTATCTATCTACACCCATATATATATATATATAGCTCAGTACCCGACTTACAGTTGTGAGCTATATATTTAGGTTTCAACTGCGTAATTAATGCTGCGATTTGACTACCGGCGAAATGAGGTGTGTGTGTGTGTCTGGGTGTGTGTCTGTGGGGTGTTTGCGGAGGGGCTAGAATGTGTTGGCTGAGGGGGGGGGGGGAAGAAAGCGAAGGGGATCTGTTGATGAGTACTGATATTTACCTTTAGTGTTTACAGCACGTGGTCAAAGAACAGAGACAAGAGCACACAACTCTAACTGGCAATGACATTTGTTAGGTCTGAACACATCTATTGCAGATATATAGTTAAGTCACATATAAGATTGCGGTACATCAGGGCAAAGAAGCTGCAGATTGATACGAACCTGCTAATAAATCTTGTATTTAAACAAATAAAACTTTTTTTTTTAAACTTTTATTAAAAAAAAACAAAGTTTATCTAAGATCAATAACTGTACATTTACGGTCATATTTATCAATACTGTAAGATTTATCACACTTGATCAACATAAAAATGATTAATTAATTCCCATTAATTAATTAATAATTTGGTTAATTTTGATTGAATCATGTTTTGTTAAGGACATTGAATAATAGTGTAAAGTTTCAACTTGATCCAAGGAGGGGAAGAACTAACAAGTGTAGTAGGTGGCTCTGGAAGGCCCTGAAAGTGTAGTAGGTGGCTCTGAAAAGGTGGCGTGATGCCAGTCTAAATATGTAGCTTTTTTAAAAATTAATTTCTAAACACCAACCATTCAAACAAAGCGTCAATACTAAATACATGAAAAGATTAAGATTGACATATTTAACACTCAGTAATAGAACTTTCTTTATCCTGTTACACAAAAGTGGCGTGGCTTCTGTCTTCTTAGTCTATAAATCAGTGTAGCCATCTACAATTCTACAACAAAGAACGAGGCAGTGTACTAGATAAAGCCGAGAGGACATGAAAGAGCTGGGAGGCCATTAAAAGAAAACTAGCAAGAGACAGCGGGAAGTGGCGTGTTTTTACTGAGGCCTCATGTTCCATGAGGAACGTGTTTTACTGAGGCCTCATGTTCCATGAGGAACGTGTTTCTACTGAGGCCTTATGTTCCATGAGGAACGTGTTTTTACTGAGGCCTTATGTTCCATAAGGAACGTGTTTTTACTGAGGCCTTATGTTTCATGAGGAACGTGTTTTTTTTTTACTGAGGCCTTATGTTCCATTGGGAACGTGTTTTTACTGAGGCCTTATGTTCCATGAGGAACGTGTTTTTACTGAGGCCTTATGTTCCATGAGGACCGTGTTTTTTTTTTACTGAGGCCTTATGTTCCATTGGGAACGTGTTTTTACTGAGGCCTTATGTTCCATTGGGAACGTGTTTTTACTGAGGCCTTATGTTCCATTGGGAACGTGTTTTTACTGAGGCCTTATGTTCCATGAGGAACGTGTTTTTACTGAGGCCTTATGTGTTTTAATTTTAACTGAGGCCTTATGTTCCATGAGGAACGTGTTTTTACTAAGGCCCTATGTTCCATGAGGAACGCAACTGAAAGATGATGATGATAATGATCTACAATACAAAGTAACGACGCACATTTCGTTCCTATTAAGTCCTTCTCTTACATTTCATGTTAATATAAAGCTATTCATATACATTTATTGTTATTTCGATTCCTCCTATTAGCTTGCAAACTCTTCAAGGGTTGAAGGTGGGTGGACACTCGCTGGTCGGGTATTTTGAAATCGGCTCTAACGATTTTCCTAGAAATTTGACAGTTGATGTATATTTTTGGGGAATAAAAATAATTACCTTATTGGCCACACAGTGAAAACTCTTTGTGTTATATAGAGTTCATTAGCTGGACTGTTAATGGCAGAACTTGATATGCTAGGACAAATTTCTTTCCAAGTGCTATTAGAGCATGGAATGGGTTGCCTTAGTCAGCCAGGGAAACCAATGACTTGGAAGAATTTAAGTAATTGATTAACATTAATGACTAGATTGACCAAGGAACACGCGTAGAACATAATTACCTTCTTTTTTTGGAAGAAACGTCTGTACTTTACAAACTTAGTAAATTTCCCCCTTTCAGACCTTACGATCTGTTGGGCAGATGATGTAAAGGTCATGTTTCTGTGGTTCCAAGGTTAACGAGGGTGTCATGTGGCCGGCACAACGACCAACCGCCTTTACTTTGCCCCAACTAATAACAGGTACCCATTAGACTTAGAGGCGCCCAAAGATCCCGAAATTAAAAGTCCCTGTCTTAGCCAGGATTCGAACCCGGGACCTCCGGTTCGGAAACCAAACGCTTTACCGCTCCTCCCTCTGTATTTTATAAGATAATATAAAACTCCTTACAATAACGAAGCACTACAGGAAATGTTAGACCAGCAACAACTTGATAAAGTGGAATTGATTTGGAAAAAAAAACATTTTTGTTACTTGTTATTGATAAAGTTTAAAGCTATTCGTTGACATTTATTGTTATTTGCTTAGCATTTATTTCGTTGAATGCTGGGACAATATCTCAGCTCCAGAATTTCGTGTAGCTCTTTCATTTCTCAGACCGCTGGCACATCGCTGGCCTCTCGTGTTTCATGGCTACACAATCGCCGTGTTTTCCTACACTGCTCCAGTTACAAGCTGGACAAAGTCAAGGACTAATCTGCCCACACGACTAATCAAAAACGCGCCTCAAATAAGGGTTAGCAAGTAAAGTCAGTTTGGACAGGCCTTTTTAAAAATGTGCTGCGCCCTTGTAACTTTAGGCCTGCCGCTCCGACGAAATCCTGGCAAACAAAGAGGAGAAAGAAAAAAAAAAGCCAAAAATGAAAAGAAAGAAAGCCAAAAAGAAAAAAAAACGGATGGACTTAGCTCATAGAGCAAGCGATGAGAAACTACAACAGAGTTCTGAGTGTTGACAGATGCAGAGCAGAAAACTTGAAACGGTGTCTTCGTCGCCTTTTGCTACCATGTTCAGAAGTCATCCAAACTTGCCTTTGTTTCCATCACGAGATTGGAACCCGAGACAAAAACTGGAGACGTGCTCAAGAATGACTTCCAGCCAATACACCACAGTAAGCGGAGTGTGACCCCCCTCCCCACACACCCCTCTCTCTCTCCCACTACCTCGCTCCATCCACCTCCTCGCTGCTGCATGGGGCCTAATTAATCCTCGGAGCAGTTAGAGGCATCATGTTTGTCTGATTGTTACACCCCCACCCCCACCCCTTTTCTTTTTATTTTCTGGGTTCCCCAAAGGAAGCCAGACTTGTCACACAGACATATTTTTCAAGCATTGGACGTATGCTTTCAGGAGACATAGTCACTGCAGTAAAGAAAAAAATATTACGGTCAAACTAGAGTTTTCCAAGAGTGGCCAACGAGCTAGTAATGTAGAGCAAACTGTCAAATTTTTGGGACAATCGTTAGAGCCCGTTTTCGAGATTCGCGACCCAGTTCCCATCCAGGTTTTGTTTCCACAAAGTTACCAATTGAATAGAGGTAACGTAACAAAACCTTTTTTTTTTTTTTGAAATCGAAAGCTCAATATGCATTAGCGTAGCCACAGATCAAGAATATAATGTTAGGCTCCTCTAGAAGTTTGATTTTGATAAAAACCAAATCGAGACATCCTTTCTGTATCAGTTCATTTATAAAAAGATGTTTGTAGCCTAGGCTACCATCTTGTACATGTCATAACACTATTATACTATTTGATCTCCTTGTTATGAAACACTATCGGGTGGCTGATAGATAAAACGCCAGGCTTCCCAACTGAGGGATCTGGAGTTCGAATGTTTATGAAAGCTGGCTGTGCCGTATTTAGACTTGAAAAGGCCCTTAGCTATTTGACATATGGGGCCCTTTTGGAATCCCTTGTATGTCCTGATACTATATATCAGTGCTAAATAGTTCCTTGGGGCCCTAAGTTATAGCTTGCGTTGACTATAGGTAAATCCGGCCCTGGTTTTGAATGTCGGTTATTTTAGGTCGCCCACCCAACTGTAATGGGTACCTGACATTAGTTTTACATGTAATGGCTGTTGGTCCTTGTGCTGACCACATGGCATCTTCCTTAGCTTCGGCCATAGAAACAGATGACCTTTACATCCTCTGCCGTATAGATCGAAAGGTCTGAATGGGGTATTTTACTAATGAATCTTTATATTAAACAAAAAAACTTTCCTGTTACACAAATGAACATCAACAATTTATATATTAGAACTTAAAAATAGTGGATAAAATATAGCTTACAGACATTTATTTTGTATCAGTAGATATAAAGATTCGTTGATTAATTTATTTACTTACACTGCGTTGTTCTTGCCTAACCAGTAGCAAAGTCAGAGACAAATGCATCTATTTCTAAACTTGTAAGATGTTTCTCTCTTAAAAGCAGAGAAAGACAGAGAGAGAGATAGACAGAGAGAGACAAAGAGAGAGAGAGAGAGAGTGAAAGAGAGAGATAAAGAGAAATAAAAGCAGACGAAGAGAAGGATAAATACTAAGAGAGAGAGAGACAGAGAGAGTGAAAGAGGCAGGAACGGAGACGGTAAGAGATATATAGAGAGAAAGACAGTGTGAAAGAGAGAAAGAAACTATCTTACTCTACTATTTCTTTCTCTGATAAACCTACTGGAATATTTGAACTCTGGGGGGGGGGGGGGGGGGGGGGAGGATGGATGAGATTTTTCTATGTTTTTTTTAAAGACTATTTCCTGTGTTAATTGTAGTCAACGAAACAGATGAAGAGTGAACACATTCAAAGTCCTCACGTCGAAGGGAGGATCACTCAGGGAGCGGCACCTAACCACGTCCGGGGGCAATCCGAGCCCGTTGCGTGGTCCCAGGGTCCCCGCCTTCTTGATTGGTCTCGCGTACTTAACGGTAACTCCATCCCTCAGATCCAACAAGATGGGTAATTGCCCCTGGGCCATGGATACTAGGGCGCTGTAAGCTCAGCTATTTACCATCTTTGTGCCGTCTCCCTAGGGAGAAATTTTACAAGGATTGTTACTGCTTTTTTTTTTCTCCTTGTGTGAGATTGTGTTTACCACAAAGAGTCCCACCCATCTTATCCAAGATACTATCGAAAAAGTGAAGGTTTTTGTAGATTTTTTTTTTCGTTAGAAATGGTTGAACTGCACACAAAAAGTATATCTTATGTTACACGCCTTTCTTATTCCATATGCTAGGACAAATTCAAACAAGTGCTCTATCTTCCCTAGTGCCATCGGAGCATGGAAGGGATTACCTGAATCAGCCAGGAAAACCAATGACTTAACACAGTGTTACCCAAACTATGTTCCGCGGAACCACAGTGTTCCGCGAGGCCTGAATAGGTGTTCCTCGAACTACTATAATAATTAACTAGTAGGCCACCGCGTGAATTAACCACTCTAAAAAAAAAAAAAAAAAAAAAGCAAAGTGTTCCGCTAAATACTCCGAAAGTGTGAATTGTTCCGTTATGGAAAAAAATTGTGAAACACTGACTTAGCAGAATGTGAGCCTGTAATTCATTTGAAAGAATAATAATGATAATCATTACCCATTAGTAAATTCGCCTTAGAATTAGTGCATTACAACAGAACAAAACATTATAACAAACGAACTCTAGGTTCACATCAGTATCAATCAAACGTTACAGGTGAAATGTTTTATCACATTGTAGGATTTTTTAAATAAATTTAAATTCTTTGATTGCAATGGGAACAAAGGAGTTTTTGTAGAGAGTGTAGCGGTGCGGGTAAGGCAGACTGTACTGTGAGGTGTACAGTTAAAATGCAGGCTGTTTATAGGGGGTGGGAGGGAGGTGGAAAAGGGGGGGGGGGGTAAGGCCGAAATAAAGAAGAAACTATTTCACCACGTCGAAGCACAATTTTTATTTATTTATTAATTTTTTTTTTATATTTTTTTTTACATATTTTGGCTCTTTGTTCAGTATTCAAGATTATTGCTTCCTATTCAAAATCCCTTTGCGGGGACAGCCGGGGGGAGGTGCGACCAGTAGGGTACATACTTGGGACTATCGAGATGACAGTCCAGAGCGCTTACCAGGCAGGGGAGTGGCAGTCATCATTGATACTTGAATTCAAGGCGAAGAGTATGTGTGGGGCAAGTGTTGTAATATAGGCTTTTATAAGGCCAGCCTTTTTAGCTTTTACCTTTTGCCAAAGCTTAAAAGAGATTTTTCCCATTGTTGGTTTTTGCGTTGTCTTGGAATTTGTAAGCAAGAATAACCGTAACATATCAGAGAATAAAACAACAAGGGGTATACGGCGGGTAATGCTAGTGGAGGCGGACTGTACGTCAAGAATCGGCCCTGGCCTTACCCTACCATCCGGCCCACAACTTGATTGCCATATGATTTGCATCTGTTGTTACCTGCCCTCATAATAATTAAAGTTTTGATAATGCATCAATGCTTCCTCTTTCTCTTTCCCTAACTACGTTAACTTGATAATTTTATTTAAAATTTGGTAGCAAGGGTAAGCTTAGCGTTTTATAGATTTACCGTTGTGTTTGCACTCAACCAACTTCTACAAAATACAAAATATAAACCTTATTTTTTTTTTGGTTAAAATCACTTGGTGTTTACCAGTGATGCCCAAAATACGTCCCGCGGGCCAGACTCGGCCAGACTCGGCCCGCGAGCTGGTTCTATCCGGCCCGCCAAAAAGTCGGTGTATAAACTTGAGTGGTTGAAAAAGTTATCTTTAATTTCGTTAGGGCTCTAATTTTTTCTCTAATGGATTGGTACTATGGCTTTTAACTTTGTGCGTTTAAGAGATGGGACTCTGAATGTAGAATCTATACCGAAAAGTGAACGGATCTTGACTTGTTTGCGAACATTATAAAAAGCCAACACGTTTGTTCTATAAAGAAAGTGTGGCTGTTTAAATAATAGAACAACATAGAAATGGAATTTTTATTTGAGCCGCGAATAAAAGATTGTTAAATTACGGGTACTAGATCCAAAGGTTTCTACTTTCTAATAGTTTCAGGTTAATTTCATTTCGTTTCTGTATCTTTTTATTGATGTGGCCCACGACGAGAGTGTTTATAACACAATTGGCCCGCAGGATGAGCAAGGTTGTGCATCACTGGTGTATACAGTAGAATGTAAATCGCCTGTACCATGGTATATGGATATAAATCTAGATGATTCCATTATCACGAGAGTGTGTTTAATATTACACTGTAAAGTATGTTAAGTTCTTTTATGAAGGTAAAAGAATGCCAGTCACATTTACGGTATTTATTGCCATTGAAAGTGTCCCATTCTGCGACCCAACTGGTCCATTTTGGTACCGGCGCACCGAGCATTTGTCCTGATGCTAATATAGCCAGTCGTCCCTGAATTCTAGTTTATTTTGTTTTTGATAGATCTAAAACTATAACAAGATTTTTTTTTTATCTAACAATTTATAAGACCTTTCAACTATAAAATTAGCATAGGTTACACTATCTAGCATTAAAGTGAAAGACCACAGTCTCAAAACTTCATCAATAGATCTCATCAAAAGAAGAAAAAAACATTTTCTTTCCAGTCTTAAGGCAAGTGTTTGAATGTCTTCTGTTGGGCCGCTGGGGAACAGAATGGACCTGATTGCTTCGGACAAATATTCATTTACAGGAGCAAGCAACTCGAGTCATTAATGAACCACTTAGCCCGGCAAACAGCCGGGGCCGGTTCTTCTTGGGGCATTCCTCACACACGGTCAGAAATAGCCGGAAATCGGCGCGCGGAAGTCATGCTCACGCGCAGGGGGTCACCGCAGTCGAATTTACCCGGAGACCGAGACGCTGAACTGCCGGTGTCCGGGTGCATGAGCTTGTAGGAAAGGAAGGCGGGAGGGGGAGGGGTTAAGGGGGGGGAGTTGGTCTAGCATGGAGCAGCGTGGTTTTGGGGGTGGGGGGGGGCGTTGTTCCAGACGTCCCTAGCGCTTCTACTGACACTTCTCTGTCCACACTGTCCACTGGTCTAGGACAAAACTTCTCAATTGAGTTCAAACTGAAAGAGTCAGTGCCAGGATCAAATGATGTGGACTTGTTGTTTTCTGTTGACTAAAACTTGATGTCACTAAGTCATTTCAGTTGTTTTAATAGTAACACTACCGACCGCTCTGTCTCTCTTTCTTTGCCTCTCTCTCTCTCTCTCTCTCTTTCTATTTATCCGTCCCTGCTTTTTTTTTTCTCTTTTCAATCTCTCTCTCTCTCTCTCTCTTTGCATCTCTCTCTCTTTGCATCTCTCTCTCTTTGCATCTCTCTCTCTTTGCATCTCTCTCTCTTTGCATTTCTCTCTTTGCATCTCTCTCTCTCTCTCTCTTTGCATCTCTCTCTCTCTTTGCATCTCTCTCTTTTTGCATCTCTCTCTCTCTTTGCATCTCTCTCTCTTTGCATCTCTTTCTCTTTGCATCTCTCTCTCTTTGCATCTCTCTCTCTCTCTTTGCATCTCTCTCTCTCTTTGCATTTCTCTCTTTTAGCATTTCTCTCTTTGCATCTCTCTCTCTTTGCATCTCTCTCTCTTTGCATCTCTCTCTCTTTGCATCTCTCTCTCTTTGCATCTCTCTCTCTCTCTTTGCATCTCTCTCTCTCTCTTTGCATCTCTCTCTCTTTGCATTTCTCTCTTTGCATTTCTCTCTTTGCATTTCTCTCTTTTAGCATTTCTCGATCTTTTCATCTCTCTCTTTTTGCATTTCTCTCTTTGTCTCTCAGTTTCTCTCTCTTTTTCCCTCTTTCACTCTCTCTTTCTCTGTCTCTTCGCCTTTTCTACTCTCTCTCTCTCCCTCTCTCCTTTTCTCCCCAACATTTTAACATTAATATAGCTAAATTTAAATAGCAATCATTTAGCTCAGTGTCTCTCAAACTGTGTTCCACGAGGCCTGAACAGGTGTTCCAAGAACTGCTGGAATAATTAACTAGTAGGCCACCAAGTGAATTAATTGCTCTAACAAAATAAGCAAACTGTTCAGCTAAATACTAAGAATGTGCAGATTTTCCCTTAACGAAACAGTTTGCGAAACACTGATTTAGCCTGATGTTGCATAACATTTTAGGCTTGAGAGCCCTAATAAGTTACACAATTTCTTTAAAAATCGATTGCACTTTTATCAAGCTGATGGAGGTCGATTATTTCTTATTCTATTTATTTTTTGTAACCTTTGAAATGTTGCATGCAGTCTATCCAGTGAGTTTGCATATTCAATTTCTTCTACGACACTCCGGCTAAATTTCACATAAAATGGTGCGCAAAATGTTTATTAACGTATATTTATCTGTTCAAGTGTTCAACGACTTATTGAATTCAAAGAAACATTTGAGTCCAGTGCGGGAATTTCCTCTGAAAGCTCGTTCAAAATAGCCAAATTTAATTTTAATTTGGTTAAAATTTTAAAAATTATAACGCTCAAACCAAAGTTTTCACTCTGAGACCAAACAGCTAGTAAGTTTTCCCCCCAAGATATAAATGAACTGTCAAATTTCTAGGAAAATCTTTAAAACTGTCTTTGAGATAACCGTTCCAGTACCAGCAAGTGTCGTGAACCCGTGAAGAAAATGCAAAGTAATATGAGGACTTGTAATAACAAGCAAAGTATAAGTAGTACTTTAAAAACCAAAGTTTATTTAAGGGGATTAACCACAAAAATCCCTTCCATATCTCTCAATACTGCACCTCCCTTTTTCTCTAGAAAACAAAATTAATTAAGTACGACTAATTGATTAACTAATTGGTCAATCTTTTGATTGCTTCATGTATTGTCTTCGTCAGTGAATAAATTGTGCAAAGTTTAAAATTGACCCGAGGAAATGAAGTGGGAGAAAAAAAAAAGTGTAAAAAACATTTGTACCAGACAGAAGGAGTGAGCTGATAGAAACATTTGTACCAGACAGAAGGAGTGAGCTGATAGAAACATTTGTACCAGACAGAAGGAGTGAGCTGATAGAAACATTTGTACCAGACAGAAGGAGTGAGCTGATAGAAACATTTGTACCAGACAGAAGGAGTGAGCTGATAGAAACATTTGTACCAGACAGAAGGAGTGAGTTGATAGAAACATTTGTACCAGACAGAAGGAGTGAGCTGATAGAAACATTTGTACCAGACAGAAGGAGAGAGTTGATTGAAACATTTAAACCAGACAGAAGGAGTGAGTTGGTAGAAACATTTGCACCAGACAGAAGGAGTGAGTTGATAGAAACATTTGCACCAGACAGAAGGAGTGAGTTGATAGAAACATTTGTACCAGACAGAAGGAGTGAGTTGATAGAAACATTTGCACCAGACAGAAGGAGTGAGTTGGTAGAAACATGTGTACCAGACAGAAGGAGTGAGTTGATAGAAACATGTGTACCAGACAGAAGGAGTGAGTTGGTAGAAACATGTGTACCAGACAGAAGGAGTGAGTTGATAGAAAAAATTGGCACCAGACAGAAGGAGTGAGTTGATAGAAACATTTTAACCAGACAGAAGGAGTGAATTGATAGAAACATTTGTACCAGACAGAAGGAGTGAGTTGATAGAAACATTTAAAAAAGACAGAAGGAGTGAGTTGATAGAAACATTTGTACCAGACAGAAGGAGTGAATTGATAGAAACATTTGTACCAGACAGAAGGAGTGAGTTGATAGAAACATTTGCACCAGACAGAAGGAGTGAGTTGGTAGAAACATTTGTACCAGACAGAAGGAGTGAGTTGATAGAAACATTTGTAATAGACAGAAAGAGTGAGTTGGTAGAAACATTTCTACCAGACAGAAGGAGTGATTTGATAGAAACATTTGTACCAGACAGAAGGAGTGAGTTGATAGAAACATTTGCACCAGACAGAAGGAGTGAGTTGGTAGAAACATGTGTACCAGACAGAAGGAGTGAGTTGATAGAAAAAATTGGCACCAGACAGAAGGAGTGAGTTGATAGAAACATTTAAACCAGACAGAAGGAGTGAGTTGATAGAAACATTTGCACCAGACAGAAGGAGTGAATTGGTAGAAACATGTGTACCAGACAGAAGGAGTGAGTTGATAGAAACATTTGTACCAGACAGAAGGAGTGAATTGATAGAAACATTTGCACCAGACAGAAGGAGTGAGTTGGTAGAAACATTTATACCAGACAGAAGGAGTGAGTTGATAGAAACATTTGTACCAGACAGAAAGAGTGAGTTGGTAGAAACATTTCTACCAGACAGAAGGAGTGAGTTGATAGAAACATTTGTACCAGACAGAAGGAGTGAGTTGATAGAAACATTTGTACCAGACAGAAGGAGTGAGTTGGTAGAAACATTTGCACCAGACAGAAGGAGTGAATTGATAGAAACATTTGTACCAGACAGAAGGAGTGAATTGATAGAAACATTTGTACCAGACAGAAGGAGTGAATTGATAGAAACATTTGTACCAGACAGAAGGAGTGAGTTGATAGAAACATTTGTACCAGACAGAAGGAGTGAGTTGATAGAAACATTTGTACCTGACAGAAGGAGTGAGTTTGTCACAAAAATTACGGACACGAGTGTAAAGAACCGCTTATAAGTCACTGCAGTAAGAAGTTTCAAGGGATCGATTTGCAGCGCGTCTCGACTGTACTGTGAGCTGGGAAACACTAAATTAGACTGTAACATCTGTTCCTTGTGTGTGTGTGTTTGCTTGTTGTTGTTTTAATTGACTTGATTATAAACCTTGTACAATTTTTAGATATGTATAGTTGATGGCCAATTGATAAAAGTGTCTTGCTTCCGAAAAGAACGTTCTCGAATTCAAGTTAACTCTTTCTCTCCGTAATTATTTTCCTCGTTCCGATAGAATGATTCATTTTGCTCATTTGTATTTCACTATCCTGTTAGGATTAAACTTCGAAACCTTTTTTATTTGTTATCAGAAAATGTTGTATTTGTTATCCAATTATAGAGGAATGCATACTCCTCCCATGCATCACAAATTAAAGTTTAAAAATCCAAAAATCTATTTAGTGTATTGGGGTCAAATCAACGTTGGCTTCGTCAATTAGGAGAGAAATAGTTAAACAATAATAATCTACTATGTGATAATTATCTCTGTAAATCTAGTGAAAAAAACTATGCTCACCAGCAAAAGGCCAGGATAGTTTTTTGCAAATCTTGACTAGAACAGAGCAGGCATGAACTCGTACATTCTTCACAGGCTGAGATCTGGTGGACTTGGTCTGTCCATCCAGAGTGAAGACCACAGCTCCAAAGATCTAGTCAGATGAATTAGTAAACATCTTCAATCATAAATTTATCATTCTATAAAAATCTGTGTCTCAATCCGGTATATTTAGTACCGTACAAACGTTGTGGAAGTAGTGGCACTGTGCTGACCACTTGACAGCCTCGTTAATAGAATCTAAGTCCTACATTGACTGCTGACATAGATCGCTAGGTCTGAGAGGGGGACTTCACTTTTACTTAACGATTTCATGGTGCGAGTCCATTTAGTAATACACTAAGGGATACAACCGAGTTTAAAATAAAACAAAATAAAAGCTGCATAATTGCAGTTGCTGCCCTTTAGAAGACGATTACTCTTTTTCCCAATAAAAGAAGCTAGAAATATATTTTACAAAAATCTTTTAAAAAAAAAACCTTCTTTATGCATCTTAGAGAACGATTATTTCACTCTTAAAAGCTAAATAATGTTAGATAAAAAAATACAATGAAAGTTTTTTTTTTCAATATGAACAAGATTACAAAGAGAGTTTGTGTTATCATACAGACACAGAGGCGGACCGAATCGAATTCATTAATGGATCTGGAATATTCAAACCATATTGGGCGTTTAAAGTAATAAAATTTTAAAAAATATATTATTGGGCACTAAAATAATAATTAAAAAAAATTAAATGTATGTTTCTCTATTAAAGCTTAAATCTTTCATAATGAAATTTTATCAAACATAAGTACATTTTCAATTACAAGTTTTTCTTTTTATGAAGTAACGTTCCCCTTTTAGACCAAGCGATCTATGAGGCAGATGATGTAAAGGTTAACGAGGGTGTCAGGTGGCCAGCACAACGACCAACCACCTTTACATTTTCCCAACTAATGTCAGGTACCCAGTAGATCTGGGTGGATTCAAGTGCGTCCTAAAACGAACACCTACTCATAAAACTCTACTAATGAGTCAACAACTTTGAATGTATCATAGAAATCAAAATTTACAATACTACTCCCATAGTTCACCTGTTATTGAAAACTTGAATTCTTAAATTGTGTATGTAATTGTACTTTTTAAATTATTATTTCAAAACATGTGGCGGGCCGTATTAAACCTTTACGGGGACCGAAGTTGTCTCCCGGGCCGTAGTTTTTCCATCACTGGGTTAGATCCTCATCACAATATTTAATTTAAGGTGTCAATATTTTTGTTTTACTTTATTGCCAAATTTCTTTATTAACAATAACTTGTCAAGGGGAAAACTATTTTCAGGGCCGGCCATAGATCATTGGAGGTCCTAGGCGAAATGACTTTGGTAGCTCCAAATAAAATAGAAAAATAAATAATAAAAATCTAAAAAGTAAAATTAAACAATTTTATTTAAAAGCTTGTGTAACCGAATCCAAACAATAACATTGGGCACAAGCTTCTTCTCTTAAAAAAATTGTTTTGAGGCTCCCACCAATCGGAGGCCCTTGTGGGCTGCCTAGTTTGCCTATGTCTAAGACCGGCCCTGCTATTTTAAAAAGTAACACCCTTTCAAGCAATCTTGTCTCATTAATGAAAGAATACATTGCGTGAACTTAATGAGTCAACTCTTCTTCCGTCCCCTTTCGTTTCAAATTACACATTCAATGCAGTGTGTGCTCTGAGCTAACAGCTATGACGTCACATGCGTGTCTGTGCTGAGTTTGTCCACAGCATACCTGGACACTAATATCACCCCCTCCTCCTCCTCCTACATGTGCAACTATTGGTCTGTTCTATTTGCTCCTCCGGGCCCAATTTTTGCCTTTACCTGGAGGCATGAATCTGTGTACTCTAGGGCATGTAGTCATGTATCAATCTAGAAGTTAATCTGTTTGGTACTTGCTAGATCAGAGCATCTTTTTGTTTCGATTCTATATTTATATAGAGACTGTACTGACACAGCGATTGACAACAATTCCAGGAGTACATTTTAAAAAGGGGATCAAGTTCATAGGTCAACAAACTGATTTCTTAGAATGTCAAGACCTTCAAGGTGAGAGTTAACGTATTCGTTATCGTTAGGATTCAAGAACTAATTAATAAACTTTATAAATCTGTAAAGAGCCGTGGTGGCTGAGGGGTAAAATGTTTTGCTTGTGAACCAATGGATTTCGAGTTTGAATCCCGCTGGTGACTGGCGCTTTTCAATTTCTGGATTTTTAAGTCATCGTTGAGACCATTGAAATGTTATGGCTTGAAAATGTTTTTTTAAAGATATATATAAAGATATATATAAAGATATACAAAGATATATAAAGATGTAAAGATATAAAAAGGTATATAAAGAATATATAAAAGATATATGAAGATATATAAAGATACATAAAGATATATAAAAATATCTAAAGATATATAAAGATACATAAAGATATATAAAGATACATAAAGACATATGAAAATACATAAAGATATATAAAGATATGTGAAGATACATAAAGATATATAAAGATATATAAAGATACATAAAGATATATAAAGATATGTGAAGATATGTGAAGATATATAAAGATATAAAGATATGTGAAGATATATAAAGATATATAAAGATACATAAAGATATATACAGATATCTAAAGATACATAAAGATATATAAAGATATCTAAAGATACATAAAGATATATAAAGATATGTGAAGATATATAAAGATATATAAAGATACATAAAGATATATAAAGATATCTAAAGATACATAAAGATATATAAAGATATCTAAAGATACATAAAGATATATAAAGATATATAAAAATACATAAAGATATATAAAGATACATAAAGATATACAAAGATACATAAAGACATATGAAGATACATAAAGATATATAAAGATATATAAAGATACATAAAGATACATAAAGATATATGATATGATAATTTTGGGCACTTTTTATCAGTTGAGAATCAAATTTTCTAAGCTTTATCTGTCTGTAGTACAAATAATATTAATATGGAGAAGGCATTAGACTTTCAGCCATTGGCTTAAAACTTATATATAAACAAATGGGCTGTCAACTAAGTTCCATGCGGTCTATAGGGCAGATGATCTGTTTCTATGGCCAACGGATAACGAGCGGGGTGTCATGTGGGCAACACAATGACCAACCGTCCTTACTTTCCCCAACTATAGTCGGGTACTCTTTAGAGTTGTGTGCACTCAGTGGCGCCCTAAAAATCGAGAAGCTCAAAATCCCAGTCTTCATCGAGATTCGAGCCCAGGAACCCTGTTTCGAAAGCCAAGCTCTTGAACACTCAGGTATCCACCGAACCAGGGTAGTCAACTAGCGGTTGCAAAAGAGATTTGAAAGGAAGATCTACTGTTTCGCATTGAGCTATTGTCAACTTTATAGCTCAATTCATTTTAATTTAGTTGGCAAAAAAGGGAGTTCCTTTAAGCGTTTAGTTAAGTTAATCGAGCAAATCTCCAATAGTTACCACGCGTCGGTTAAAGCATTTATGCTTTATTCCAATGTTCTAGCCATGATGTATCGTGCAATTTATTTCTATTGTTTCATCATATCTAAAAGGCTCAGGCCTGCTTCAACAAATTCTACCACCCCAGTGGCGCTACAGCCCATGCAGGACTCTGGCCTGCTTCAACACATCCTACGCTACAGACCATGCAGGACTCTGTCCTGCTTCAACACATCCTACCATCCCAGTGGCGCTACAGCCCATGGAGGACTCTGGCCTGCTTCAACAAACCCTACCATCCCAGTGGCGCTACAGCCCATGGAGGACTCTGGCCTGCTTCAACAAACCCTACCACCCCAGTGGCGCTACAGCCCATGGAGGACTCTGGCCTGCTTCAACAAATCCTACCATCCCAGTGGCGCTACAGCCCATGGAGGACTCTGTCCTGATTCAACAAACCCTACCACCCCAGTGGCGCTACAGCCCATGGAGGACTCTGGCCAGCTTCAACACATCCTACCATGCCAGTGGCGCTACAGCCCATGAAGGGCTCTGGCCTGCATCTTTGCATTCAGATCTTTCTTGAGCTTTTCGTCTCCATGCCCGAACTCATGTTGTTGTAGATCTGCCTCTACATCATTAATCCATCTTATTAGTGGTCTGCCTTTGGGTCATTATTTCTTTATTCTCGTCACCATACGTGGGTCTTCCTACATTTAGTATAAATAATAAGCAGTAACGAAAACAGTTTTCTATGAAAGGACAGTTTTCTTTTGCCTAATGAGCCACAAATAAACTGCTTTTTCTAACTTCCTCTAAATCAGGGTTCTCAGCCTGTGGGTCACGACCCCCTTGGGGGTCGATTGACGATTTGCCAGGGGTCGCCTAAGACCATCGAAAATATGGATTGTTATTGTCTATTCTTCTATTGCTGTATGTGTGTGTAGGGGGGGTCGAGGCTGAGTGGGGGATTGTAAAAAGGGGTCGCCGAGCATAAATGGTTGAGAACCGCTGCAGTCTAAATAGAAATGTTTGCATTTTCTGGGCCGCTATTTTTAGTTTTCGGAAATCCTTGGTCTGGTATTGAGCTACAAGTTGCCGAGGTTACGTCACGTCTTGAGTGTGACATTTAACATTAATATTAATCCGTTAGTGCTGTTTAAATTCGGTTTAAAGAAAGTTAGTTGTTAAATAATGCATAAGTATTGAGAGGAAAGGGGCGAAGGCGGTTCGCCTAATATCATTAAGGTGTTGGATAGATGTGATAATGGATAGCTAGGACATAACAGACTGAACGAACAGATGGGAGGATATTTATGGGGGGGGGGTGAAATGGGAGGAGGGGTGATACATATGTAGCTTATTTTTAAAAAATACCTGACAAAGAAAAGATGCTCGTCTTCACAAAATCGAACACCACACACACACCACACACAAATACACACACACACACAAAGACCAGCCTGTGCGCTGTACCGTGTGTATACTATGTATGATGTATTTGACAGTAAAGGATCGCCAGGAGTCGCCTAGCACAGTAGTTGTGTTGTTAAACCAACATTTTTTGCCGACTCGAGCTTGAAACAAACAGGTCGTTGCAACACTTTCGTTTTAGCCCGAAGCTAATTCAGACAAGATCTTCAAGATAATTGTATATATGTTATAGAAGGGCTACACTGTAGTATCAAGCTAAGCCTTGTGGTACAGATGTGGTGTTTTGACTGGTCTACTTTTTATATTCAGTATTATGGAGTCGAGGTAGAGTGTAACTTTGTCTTTAATTTTATTCTTAGTTCTATGATGTTTAGGCCCCATTAATTTTTACTGCACACACACACACATATTCACAAACGAATAGGATTATTCTCTAACTATAAGGATTATTCTCTAACTATAAGGATTATTCTCTAACTATAAGGATTATTCTCTAACTATAAGGACTATTCTCTAACTATAAGGACTATTCTCTAACTATAAGGATTATTCTCTAACTATAAGGATTATTCTCTAACTATAAGGACTATTCTCTAACTATAAGGATTATTCTCTAACTATAAGGACTATTCTCTAACTATAAGGATTATTCTCTAACTATAAGGACTATACTCTAACTATAAGGATTATTCTCTAAGTATAAGGACTATACTCTAACTATAAGGATTATTCTCTAACTATAAGGACTATACTCTAACTATAAGGATTATTCTCTAAGTATAAAATTAAGTCTACGTCATTTCACATGTCTCGGGTGCTCTTTCAGATTTGAAGATAATTACATCCTAGCCCAGTGGTTCCCAAACGTTTTCCTTAACGGAACACTTCGCATATTAGAAAAAGGTAAAAAATATAAAAATATTTTCAGTAAGACCTTTAATACTTTTTTTTTCGAGTGGTTAATAGATCTACGGTCAATGCGATTCTACAGTCTGCCCAACTTGTTTTACAAAGCTGACCTATATCAACTGACTGTTTTTCTGGTACACATTTCGAACACGTTATTTCATTGTTCATAGCAAAACATTAATCAATCAATTAATCAATCAAAATAATCAAAATATCGATTATTTAGTTAACTAGTGGTAATTAATTAATTTTATCTGATATCGAAAAAGTGAAATAAATCTCACAGTATTGAGACGTATGACTGTAAATGTGGAGTTCTTTTTCTTAGATAATCTTAGGTTGTTGTGTTCTTTTTTTTTTTTCAATTATTTTATTTATAATATTTTTCTTCTTTTAAGTCTATATATCTTTTGCGTGAACAAAACAGACGAGGCTTATTCATGAACAGTTCAACCCATAACGAAACATGAATTGTCTATGACTCGATTGTCTGAAGCCTTTTGTCATCTCCTTTTTTAAATGCAACTTTATTTGAACTTCCCACTCTTACTAGAATAAAAAGTGCTTTGTCGGCGCCAAGATGATGAATTTATAAAGTTAAGAGTGCAGAAAACATTAGGCACCGCTTTCTAGTAGCTCCGAAACTTACGATTCGAAACCCATCAATCAATTTATTTATTTTTTTGTAATGGTATTATGTGCATATGCTCAGCAATGATCTTCTGCAGCTTAGAAAGCAGGAAATGGTTTGGTGTCTGTGGCTCCGCTCTGGACCCACCCGGGAGAGTTCACAGTGCATGGGTATGAAATAGCGGGGCCTATAATAATGATGTCTCTATAGCTTATTGGCACAATGCCCCCAACATTTCCAAGAATGGCTTTGACTGTTTTAGGTGATTTTCTTTTGCCTAATGAGCCACAAAATTCTAGCGGTACGGACAAAAATATTAAATATGATAACTAATGTTTTAACACAAATCTTACACTTTTAACCATTTCGATTTTTATAACTAAATTTCATCATTTCTATTTCAGCATGCTGGAACTCATGACATGGAGTGAAATCATTGAGAATCTCAAGTCAGAAGGTCAGCTGAAGGTCGCGGTCATCTACGACTTGAAAGGTTCTAAAATAGCTGAAACATCGGGCAACATGCTCTCGGAAGAAGACGGCATCGCGGTCCTCAAATCACTGTCCAGTGTCCACTGCAGTATCTATGGCCTATTCTTTCTGGGCAACAAGTTCAGCTGCATGAACGTCGACCGGAACACTTTGATCGGCCACGCTGGCCAGGACCTCTTCGTGGCCTACCAGAGCCTGAACTTTCTTATCTGCGCCATCGCGAGCCGCAGCGAGAAGGTCTCGTGCCTTGGGATTATAAAGAACTTCGCCCAAAGATTAGTGGAAGACGCAACAGTGCCCAGTCTGATGTAGAGTGTGATGGCGGTAAAACCTTTATACCTGAATTCTATATGGAGACTTTCACGATAAACTAAACAATATCAAGGACGCTGTATTGAATTTAAAGATTGCCAACTAAAAAGTCACAAACGAAGAATTTAAAAAATCTCATTCTAATACTAAATGTGCTAACGTTTTAATATGTAATTTAAAAAAAAACCCATAGTTTGTCAACACTTTCATTACTTTGTACACCGGATACACCAAAAAGTTCTATTTATAGGTTTTACGCATTGTATGAAAATCTTCCATGCTCAGTATATGCGATACATTTCTTAGGTACTGCTTCAAATGTATTTGGGATTTTCACTATAATTTGATCGCATCTTTGTTTTCTTTACAAGTTTTAAATTGACAATGTTTAAGTAGTATAATACAGAAATGTGTGAAAAAAAAAAAAAGAGAAAGTGATATTGATAAATGTGAGGACTAAGTAAAGAAAAATGTAAGATAATAAAAACAGGAATATTTGGAGAAACGTTGGAAATAGACAAAGTAAGCAAATGTCAAGTTAAATAATAATTATTTCTTAGCGCTGCAAGCAACAGAGCTTAACAAAAGAGCTTACAAACAGATTTGATTCAACAGGGATGAAAAGTGTGCACAAATTATTATATGATTTATTCATGTGATTCGTTGACCTTCTTTTTTCTTCTTCTTCGTTCTCATTATTATGTTGGAGCGTTCATATGACTGTCACTAAACCAAAATATGAGATGACCTGCGCAGTGGTTTCCAAATCAGGGAGCTCTCCGTATAGTTTTCTTTCTATAGAGGTTTTTTTTTTTTGGGGGGGGGGGGCAGCGTCTTGTTCGGGCCTCTTGGTAAAGAATGCCGTTTTTAATGGCACGGTCAGCATTCTCTGGTGACACATGGGCAGATTATCAATTATTCACTTCTTCACACTTACGTTTTGACACCAGATACACCAGAAAGCCTGCTGTCTATCTCCCATGTATGAAAATCTCCGATGACACATTTTGGTATTAATATACCTTCGATATGTTGCTGTTTGAACCAGAAGTGACCTTAGCAGTACGCGGGGCCCCGGGCGAGTGCCATTCGCGGGCCAGCGAGCCGTTAGCATAGACTACATATACCGTACGACATCACGCCTCTGGGGCTGTAGGCCTTATGATTGTTACAAACCATAATACCTTACCTAGGCATTGGCAATTAAAACTGTAGGCAGTGTAAAGAGCATTCAAGGTAATGAGTATCATTTAGATGCAGGGAAAGGCTTCCAAAATATTAAGCCCTCGTTTATGAGTATTCTTAAACTTATATTATGCATTGTCTTTGAGTCTGATGAATTAAGATGAGTGCATTTTTAATAATAATAATAGTAATAATAATAATTTAATTTATAGAGCGCTGTTAACAAACCTGATATAGGCTCAAGGCGCTGTGATGATTACAAACATAGTCACGACAGCTAAAATGACAAACAAATCTGAAGAAAGTTTTAAACAGATAAGTCTTAATGTTTTTCTTGAATGTAGTGTAGCATGTTGTCTGTCTGACATCAATGGGGAATGATTTCCAAACTTTTGGTCCGTGTACTGAAAAAAAAGCCCGCAATGATGACCAAGTGTGGCCACCTTGTAGTCAATTCTTACTTACACATTATTTTCGCGTGATTAAACAGTCTCTATCAAATCTGATCTACTGCCTTTTGTGGGGGCATTTAACACCTTTATGCAATAGTATAAAAGGGCAATTAGCCATTGTGCTTGCTACATGGCAACCCACCTAACCTTTTTTTTTTTTATCACTTATATCGAGCAGGAGTCGCGGGCACATGGAGCAGACGGTCTATTGCAAGCTTTGAGCCAAAACGAAACGTATTTTTTGTGTCATCTTTTTTTTTAAGGGGGAGGGGGGGTAAGGAAATAAAGGGGGCGACCAAAGAACAGCCTTTATATAAATAGGAGAGAGCTTTGGATTATTTATATCTATTATATAGGATGTAAATTGTAAATGAGGGTCGTAAAGGTTTGACAAGATTTAAAATGTTATATACTTTATTCATATTCTTGTCTTCATCATTCTTGCTTGCTCATCAAGATGACTTTGTAACAGCGGAACCAAAATTGTACATAGAGTTAAGTTTTGTGTGAGTATGTGTGTGTGCGTGTGTGTGTGTCCAGGTGTGTGTTTCAATGTGTACCTGTCTGCTCTGAGTGTACATTGGTACGGTGGATGAATATGTAAATATAAGTCAAGAGTCTGACAGCGGAGTACACATTCACAGTCGATTGCAGTTAATTGGAACACTCGGGACGCGATCATTTTTGTCCTATAAGCCGGTTGTTCCAATTGCACGAACATGCATTGCAAGACTAGTTTGCTTTAGGAGTCGATTCGAATCAGCGGCTGCTCCCAATAACCGATGTTCCTATTAAGTGGACTCGACTGTATAGGATAATGCTGTGTTTTGGGTATTTCTTAGCTTAATGATGTCGTACTCTATGCTTGTAAATATCATTAGCCATCTTTTGACGTCTTTCATATATGTTTCCTTTTAAAGTCTATCTTGCTTTTAACCGAATGCTTGTTAAATGCGAAATATTAATGAATTAGATTTTAATAATACTTGTTATCATTATTTTATCACTCGTGAATTTATAAAGTAAAGTAAAGTTCCTTTTCAGACCTTGTGGTCTATAGGGCAGATGATGTAAAGGTCATCTATCAGTGGCCAGCGGTCAACGAGGGTGTCAGGTGGCCAGCACAACGACCAACCGCCTTTACTTTTCCCCAACTAATGTCGGGTACCCATTAGAGCTGGGTGGACTCAGAGGCACCCAAAAGATCCCGAAATTAAAAATCCCAGTCTTCACCAGGATTCGAACAAGGGACCCCCGGTTTAGAAGCCAAGCGCTTTACCGCTCAGCCACCGCACTACTAGGATCAGGATTTGTTAAAGGGAATCAACAATGTATTGCTTCTCTTAACAAGAGTCTGGAAAGGGGGGGGGGGGCTGAGTGGCCATTTTAATGGGCACCTGATATAAGTTAGGGAAAGGAAAAGCTCTTGGTCGTTGTGCTGGCCACATGAGATTACTAAGTCCAAGATTCGTTAAAGGGAATGGAAATTGTTTTTCCCCTTAACAGTGCCCCAATGAGGACTTAGACGTAGTGGACTACATCTCATTTAGCAAGAAGCTATTTAGGCACATTAAATGACACTAATATATCACTTATCTTAAAATTGTTATCATTTCCATATTCTATCACAATGTGTTTGGAGTGGACATATGTTACGTATGTTAGCTACATCAGAGGCGCAGTGGCTAAGTGATATAGCGCTTGTGCTTCCGAACCCAGGTTCCCGGGTTCGAATCCCGGTGAAGATGAGGACTTTTAATTTCGGATCTTTAGGGCGCCTCTAATGGGTACCTGACATTAATTAGGGAAAAGTAAAGGCTGGCCACGTGACACCTTCGCTAACCGTGTTCCACAGAAACAGATGACCGTTACATCATTTGCCCTATGGATAGCAAAGGTCTGAAAGGGGAACTTTACTTTTAAAAAAATTACATTAGTAATAGTTGTTAATCGTGTTTCTTTTTTTTTGTTATTATAATTAAAACTTTGAAGTATGTTCTTTCATGACTCTAGTCTTTGTGTCAATAAAATGCTTGTAATCTAATTGGAATGCTGATATTGTTGTTTGTTTAGTTCACTAGCTGTTTGTTATGCTGCCAAGTATCTTCCACTGTGTATTATTATATAGCTGGATGCCTGCCTGGTGGTGTATTATGCGCTCTGGACTGTCGTCTCGATGGTCCTGGATTCAAACGCAGCCTTCCCCGGCCGTTCTGCGGGAGATTTGGTGTAGGATACAGTTATCTTCAGCCCTGAAGGAACGTGCCAAACATTAAACAAAAAAACAAACATGACCTAGATTTGGGACTGTCGAGTTGCATCGAGACCAATCGTTACAGAAGGCCTGAACACTGATATGCAACGTCACATCCTATGGGCAGTTTAGACCAATAGCTTATTGCCATGTCACAGGTCTCTACGACGCAGCAACGAGTTATTGGTCTAAACTGCCCATAGGTTGTGACGTTGCAGGTCAGTGTTAAGGCCTTCTATAACTAGGGGTTTCGGTTGGATCAACAATCAAAGCGAAGAGCTCAATTACACACCTGAGGAGACATCAGTGTCATGGAGATGTGACTAATACAGTGGCGTAGCTAGGGTGGGGGGAGGGGGGGGTCCAAAATCGAAAGACCGAGTGGTAGTGAAGCCGTTACTGGGGCATAATAGAATATATCTACGTTTACGAAAGGTATGTCACGCTTATATTCTATGAGACACATAACTATATTCGATTTACTTCTGCGTGCAGTGGCGTAGCTAGGGTTGGAGGAGGGGGTCCAAATTGGAACCCCCCCCCCCCCAGGGCTCCCACATGACGAGGGCCCCAAAATGATTGTCCGAAATATGTTTTTACATTAAATATTACACCATTATCTAATGTCATGACGTCGAATGCTACGCCACTGTTTGCGTGTATCTTGTCATTAAAGGCCCATGTGAAAGCTATAAAATTCTGACATTAGCGGCATTTCTGTTAAAAGCTGACACGAACATTTTATTTGCGCATCAGTTCTAGTTCAAGGGAAGCAAACGAAATAAAACGAGTACAAAAATAAAATTAATGAGTTATCTGCCTTTAACTAATTTATTTATGTAAAAACTATCTTTATTCATGCTGAGATATCCTGGTTGGACAAAACTCTTATCCATGTTGTTAGGGGGCTAGAATAATGAATTAAAAAAGGTTGTCTGGCAGTTTCTCGTTAATAAAGGTTACTGTTCTTCGCGTGACTCTAGTGCTTCTCCGATTGAGACTACTACTCAAACATTACATTACTCAGATAAAGCACATGAGAACAAACAAACAAAAAAACAACAACACCCATACAGAGTATCCATGTTGTGTTAATGTTTTTATTTTTTTTTTTATTGTATCATATTAAGATCAATATCATAAAAGCTTTTATTTACCACATGGGAGATAACCTCAGACCTGTAACTTTTAACTACGAATATCACATTTTTGTCCCCTGAATTAAGTACCATATCCCATCTTATATAATACAGACGTTAATTCAAAAAAAGATGATTGCATTCTACCCGTCATGCATTTAGTTATGCATATTAACCAGTGACCTAATTTCTGCTAAGTCACTGGTTTTCCATGCTCTACTAGCACTAGGGAAGAAAAGCATTTACACAAATTTGTCCTAGCTTATGGAACGAGGAATGTGCCTCTATCAGTGTCTCTCTGTGAATTGTATTACAAATGTATTGAAACTTCCAGTTAAAATTAAATCTTTATTGCAAGTCTTCCTCTTTTAGACATTTTAACTCCACACAACTCCCCCTTTGCAGACACTGCGCCCACCCCTTTGAAACTGTAAACCATATCCTCTATGAATGCCCCTCCCTAATCCACCTTAGGCAGACCCCACTTCCACTACAGCCCAACATAACCAACACTCTGTACGGCAGTGTTGAACAACTGCAGAAAACAGCACACTTTTTTTTCCTTGGCACAGTCTGCAAAAGAGCTCACAGCTCAGCAGCAATAAAGCTGGCTAGAAGAAGAAGAACCAAATGTAGAAGATGTATAAGAAATACAAATGGGTACCTGACATTAGTTAGACAAAGGTAAAGGTGGTTGGTCGTTGTGCTGGCCACATGACACCCTCGATAACCGTGGGCCACAGAAACAGATGACCTTTACATCATCTGACCTGTAGAACACAAGTTCTGAAAGGGGAACTATTTTTTTCTATTTAAATGTCCTCCTTCCTCGCAGATTCCAATCAAGTTGGTAACCGCGTAAGAATACTTGTTCTTTCTCTTACACTTTGGACTTCAAGACGATTCCTTTTCATTATGTTATGTAGATATTTTATTTAAACATAGGAAATATATAAAGTTAACGTAACATGACGTCATTTCCTGTTTTATTAAACTCTACATTTTATATGCACAACAAAATTGCACGACAACATCAAATAATCATTGTAGGCATAACGCATTTTTTTACAGTTCTTAGATACAAGGCACTTATCTTATGAAACTAATAGGTTAAGCTAGTTCTCCATAAGCGTATTGATGGTCGAAGAAATGCTTTGAATTATTTTACTTTACAGTTTGTGTTTACAGTTGTCTGTCATTTGTATCGACCTTACAGTGGTAACACGCATCAACCGGCTAGATCGATGTATCGTTCAGTTCAATTCAGGACAGTATGTTCCACACATTATGCCATGCTTAAGCCGGCACTGAAAGGGCAGGTTCGATGTGAATACGTGTTCGATAAGGCGTGTAAAGATATCAGATAACGAAGAGATTTAAACATGTGCTAGGTCTGGTCAACGGCCAGGAAGTTAACTCTTCTGGGTCGTGACATTGTGTTTAGGTTGTTTGTGTTATTGTTTAAAAATGTGTTTTGGCTGACACCATGGTCGATTGGTGAAAATGTGTTCTGGCTGACACCATGATCCATTGGTGAAAATGTGTTCTGGCTGACACCATGATCCATTGGTGAAAATGTGTTTTGGCTGACACCATGGTCGATTGGTGAAAATTTGTTCTGGCTGACACCATGGTCGATTGGTGAAAATTTGTTCTGGCTGACATCATGGTCCATTGGTGAAAATGTGTTCTGGCTGACACCATGGTCGATTGGTGAAAATGTGTTCTGGCTGACACCATGGTCGATTGGTGAAAATGTGTTCTGGCTGACACCATGGTCGATTGGTGAAAATGTGTTCTGGCTGACACCATGGTCGATTGGTGAAAATGTGTTCTGGCTGACACCATGGTCGATTGGTGAAAATTTGTTCTGGCTGACATCATGGTCCATTGGTGAAAATGTGTTTTGGCTGACACTATGGTCCATCCTACAAGCATTGTCATTAACTAGAGTTATTTCAGAATCCATATCATTGATCTCGTCGGAGATACCCATTCCATTCAGTTCTCCATCTTCGCCAATGACTTGCTCCAGAATGTCTGTTCTTCTTGCCTTGTTATAGTCATGGAACTCCCGGGATGAAGATCCGCAATTCAAAGAAGTCATGTCGTCGTTGGAAGAATCCTCCTCCCCCGGAACTTCTTCTCCCCTCCCCGTCTTGATCAGGGGCGTCGTATCCGTTGGGGAAGATCCAGGGTCTCCCAAGTCGAACTTTGGCCTGGCGATCTGATGGTAAGAGACGGCAGCATCGTAAGTGTAGCTGTTAAGGGCAGAGCACTCTTCCTGGAAACTCACTTCAAAAGCATTGGTTGTTTCACTTTTTCTTCGCTCTATCGTCTCAATCTGTGACATCATTCTGTTAGAAAACACAGTTTTACAATTGTAAGTGTTAAAAAACTAGATCTAGGGAATTTTCTGTTTGAATACACATACAGACTTGTTAGTGTTAAAAAGCAACTAGATTTAGGGAATTTACAATACACGGTTGTAGACTTTTAGAATTAAAAAAAACAACTAAACCTTATGAATTCTTTGTTAGAATACACAGTTTTGGACTTGTTAGTGTTAAAAAACTAGTTCTAGAGCACTTTTCAAAATTAACTTCATTCATTGCGCTGGACTTTCGTAAATATGATAGTCATCAACAAGCTTCGAGAGCATTATCTTATCTTATCTTAAATAATACAGACGTTATTCAGTCATGCATATTAACCAATGACTTAAATTCTGCCAAGTCAATGGTTTTCCTGGCTAGCTCAGGCAACCCATTCCATGCTCTAATAAAACTAGGGAAGAATGAGCATTTGTACAAATTTGTCCTAGCATATGGAACATGCATGTTTTGGCTATCTTTGTGTCTTTATGAATATTTTATTAAATTTTATTTTTGTATTTGAAGATTATGGTTCAGTGTTTTATGTATAATTGCTACTTTACTTTTGAGTAAATATTCAAGCTTTGGAGACCTGGATTAAGACAACAACTTGTAATGTAAAAATGCAAGACACAACACGTTGGGACATCGTGGTCATGGTTAATAAAATATTTTGATAACTTACAAATAAAAACATATTAAAAAAAAAAAAAAAAAAAAAAGCCCACAAAAGAGGCAAGATGGCCCATAAAAGAGGCATATAAAACCCAAAAAAAGAGGCAAAGAAAAGAGGCATAAAGCCCAAGGATTCCTATGATGATAAAGCTAAACCTGAATAGCGCAAATTCTGAGGTTTCCTTTTTTAGAAAAGAAAAAAAAAAAAAAAAAAAAAATAGAAAAAAAAAAAAAAAAAAAAAAGCTTTAACGAAGTTTAGTTGTTTCAATTAGTTTGGATGAGTTCTTAGGATTGTAGTATATCCAGACCAACAACAATCAATCTGTGCAATTAGAAATATTTTTTTCCCATTGCCTTTGTATAGCTCTATCTCATGCTTTTAGCTTTCTCAACACCCTATGGTCCTATCGCTTATCTGGACCAGTTGGGAAAGGGAAAAGGGGGGGGGGGAGAAAGAGATATCTAGGTACATTTTACCATAAAGACATTCAAAAAAGGGGGGGGGGGAGACATGAATTTGAACTCATGTCTCAAGCTTTCTTAAGCCGACATTCTAACCACCTGGCTAGTAAATTGTGTATGAAAATAGAGGTTGACATAGTTATCTGCTGGCTGTGGGAGAAATAATGTGTACGATCTTTTTACCAGACAGACAGACAAACAGACATAGTAACAGAATGAGTTGATATAAGTTTTGTAAAAAAAAATATCCAACAAGCCTCTGAACAATATTACATCTTCTCCTAGTTATGTTCATATTTTATTGTCTACGATTTCGGATGTATTTTACTGAGTGGAGCTAGGACACCTTGATCGACATTATAAAAACTTCACTTTGAACAGGAAGAGAAAAAAAAACTATTTCCGGTTCTCTCTTGAAGGATATAGAAGCAAACGTTCCCAGCCTCAGTCTCGCGATCCGAATGATTCAAAGAGTCGATAATGGAGGATGGATCACCCCAAGGGAAACCTCTCATGCGCCTATAATGTACCGCCATGTCCGTAAGAGTAGCTTCAATGTACCCATAATGACTTACCTGCGGGTTTCAATCATGAGTTTATCTCTGTATCCGGACAGTCGGAGCTCATCAGCGTGTTTGATGTATTCTTGAATGTGCTCTTCCCTTAGAGTGACAGTCCTGAAAGAAAACAGACAAGACTGAGCTTAAATCCTCTAACACTCAAGACACTGTTATAGTGATTCCCTTAGTCACATTCCATTACGATGTAAAGGGCATTAATTATTAAAGTTATTATTACTATTATTATTATCTCCATGGCTCTATTGTATGCTTCATTGCCTCCTGGTGCAAACTCTTTAGTATGGATGGGTGGGAAGAGGTATCTGATAGCAGGGTCGGCATTAGGCACTTTAATAGGCCCGCGTTAATTCTAGGTGAAAATTATTAAATAAAACCATTATATTTCTTCTTCTTCATCGTTCTCATTGTTATGTTGGAGTGTTCAGATGACTAGACCAATACATAAGATGAATTGCGCAGTGGTTTCCAAATCAGGAAGTTCTCCATATAGTTTTCTTTCTATTGGGGTGATTTGGGGTCAATGTCTTATACGGGCCTCTTGGTAAAGAGAGCAGTTTTGGAGGACGTGGTCGGCATTCTCTGGTGATACTCCACATGGGCAGATTTCACTGGTTCCAATTTTGAGCTTCCGGTACATGTGTTGTCGCATTCTGTTGTGTCCGGTCCTGAGTCGAAAGATTAGACGTTGGTCTTATCGGGATAGCTTATAGTAAGCGTCATCTTTCTTGTGATTTGGATGAGAGCTCATCCATTTCTCATTTATTTAAACCATTATAAATTGACAGTGTTTTGCGGCCTTATATTTTCAAGGGCCTTCTGAAAATCTACCGATATTACAAATTTACGGAAAAGTACTGGAAATCTAAAATTGCAAAATATACGGAAAAGTACTGGAAATCTTCTAAAATTGCAAAATATACGGAAAAGTACTGGAAATCTTCTAAAATTGCAAAATATACGGAAAAGTACTGGAAATCTCCTGAACGTATGAAAATCTCCTGAAAAGTAACACATTTTTCATGAAAAATAAACACTATTGTCATTTTAGGGTGCCGATCGCTCAGTACATAAATGAAGACAATTAATTGAATCACTGACTCCTTACCTTTGACTTCTGGAAGCTCGCCGCCTGACCCTCAGAAGAAGTAGACCAGATATCCCCAGGAGGCAGTAAACCAACAGAGTGGCTACGATGAACTCCATGGCGCCCTCATGATCGTACGCCTTTCTCTTCTCGTCGTCCTGCGCCCCTGACGTTATGTTGGCGAGGACCGCTATGACGTCAGTACGGTTGCAAGGCGCCACCTCAGCCGTAAGCGAGATATGCATGTCCGGTCGTTAATGTTCGAAAATAAATGTTAGATATAATTGTGGTATCCTCCCTTCACAGAGCTCTCCACTAGTTTACCTTGTTAAAGAGTGTTTTAAAATTAGGATCTGGTTGTTGCATAACATTTATTACAATGTTTTTCAAATCCAGAAATGCAAGTCACGTGACAATGCCGTGACAGGCAAGATGTTATAAATAATGTAGGCATAAGGTGCAGAGGCGAAATATACACAGATGGAAACTTACATAGACAAAAAAAAAAGAGGTCACACCTGCCTCACAAAGCCAACGCTAGCCTTAAATCTCTACAAGCATTCCAAAATTGCTAATAAAGAAGCAAAACTAATTTCTAAGCAGTGAGGATGGTTGCCTGATCCTGTGGTATGCGTTCTGGACTGTCGTCTGGAAGGTCGCGGGTTCGAACGTCCCCCTCCCCAGGAAGGTTTAGGCTAAGTTGTGATAATATTCATTTCTGAAAGATAAGACAAGAAGATAAAAAAAAGCCGAAACATGTGAAATGATAAAATAACTTCTTGGTGTCACCTACAACAGAATTCATCTACAATAAAGTCTAACCTCAGACAACAGCAAAGCTTTGTATGATGGCATAAAAACAGCCCTGTCTCCTACAGTGTCTAAACCTCCCTCCCCCCCCACCCCTTTTTTTATCCGAATTGTGAATTTTGTTATATATATTTATACATTATATAGAGAAGTAGGCCTTTCTATGAAAGTTATCTATGACTTAAAATGATCAGGTCCATATTGAAGTACGGTGAGGCCACGGAGCAGGATCTATGTAGAGACCCAATTAACGTTTTCTATGAAACAGTTCGGGGGAAAAAAGGTAAACGTTTGATAAACCGTCTAGATTTTGAGACTTTTAAAGTCTATTTAGTATAAGACCCATTCTTTTGAGGAGGCATCCCCGCCTGCCCTGACTTAAATCCGGCACTGAAACCAATGCCTTGTAGTGATTAGATGGTGGTTGCCTGGCCATTTTTGGGTATGCGCTTCGGGCTGTCGTCAAGATGGTTCTGAGTCCGAACCCAGCCACCTCTCACCCCTAGCCCTCACCCCTAGCTCTAATACAGAAGGTTTGAGCCAGGCCGTAGTAATCTTCATTCCTGAAGGTAGGTCTGAACACTTACAAGTCACAACACTATCCTTTGAGCACTTTTATCCTGTAGGGAACAACACTATCCTTTGGGCACTTTTACCCTGTAGGGAACAACACTATCCTTTGGGCACTTTTATCCTGTAGGGAACAACACTATCCTTTGGGCACTTTTATCCTGTAGGGAACAACACTATCCTTTGGGCACTTTTATCCTACAGGTCACAACACTATCCTTTGGGCACTTTTATCCTGTAGGGAACAACACTATCCTTTGGGCACTTTTATCCTACAGGTCACAACACTATCCTTTGGGCACTTTTATCCTGTAGGGAACAACAAGAACACTAAGGGAACTTGAACTAAGTCCACGAGAATATGAAACAGTTGTAGATTATAGATTTTAAACAATCAAACTTTAAGTTACTCTATAATACATGTAGATTGTATTACTACACAAGAACTAATAAACATACCACAATCACATCTCGTATGTGTACTCTTTGGGTAAGCAATGTGCTCAACACTTTGACCCTAATATGATCAATGAACTGTTTAAAATTAGGTCAAAGGCTGTTTGCATCCCCATTCCCCTAATACGTTTTGTTTTCTCTGGTTTTTAAATGGAAGGACATTTGAAATAGGACATTTACACAGTCCCCCCGTGTGTTTACACGCGTACACACTTACAAGCCCACGCGGTAGACACTCAAATTGTTTGTCAAATCGACTGACAGCACAGGCCTGACCTACTACACATGTAGACATGTCCAGATTTTACCTGCAGAGGACTGGCCACGATGAATCTTTTAATATGGAGTGAAATGGGAAGGTAAAAAAAAATGTAAGGGAGGATAACAGTTTTCATTGCACTAGTTATGTCAGTTTGTCATCATGTAGGTCTACACTTTCACCTGCCTCTTATTTAGTTCTGAAGGGCAACAGTGTTACATAAAAGAACAAGCTAAATATATATATATATATATATAAACTTTAAAAATACAAAGATTATATAAGAGAAAGAACCGCAAAATTTATGCTGTATCTTAATACTACAAGATTTATCTTCCTTCTTCTATATAAACCAAAAAGTATTACATTAGCACTTATTAATTAGCTGTTTGGTTAATTTTGTTATGGATTCACTTGTTGCCAGGGACAATGAATAATTGTGCAAAGTTTCTCAGAGACTGGAAAGAGGGAGAACTAACGTGTTCAACATTGGTACCAGACAGATGGAGGTGTTATAAGGTGGGTACAATAAAAGTAAGACCTAATGCATTATTGTATAGCCTACACACAGAAACAAAAGACAATTTTAGAAAATTAGACCGATAGCCTTATTGTATAGCCTACACACAGAAACAAAAGACAATTTTAGAAAATTAGACCGATAGCCATATTGTATAGCCTACATACAGAAACAAAAGACAATTTTAGAAAATTAGACCGATAGCCTTATTGTATAGCCTACACACAGAAACAAAAGACAATTTTAGAAAATTAGACCGATAGCCATATTGTATAGCCTACACACAGAAACAAAAGACAATTTTAGAAAATTAGACCGATAGCCTTATTGTATAGCCTACACACAGAAACAAAAGACAATTTTAGAAAATTAGACCGATAGCCATATTGTATAGCCTACATACAGAAACAAAAGACAAT
>NC_074715.1:11406785-11566785 GCF_947242115.1 Biomphalaria glabrata
CGTTGATGGTTAGAAAGGCTTTTATCCAACCACCAGGCCTGGACATGGGGCTCTTCACCCCTGTCCTGTCTGAGGGCACCCAACGGTAGGCGGCCATATCGGTTGACTGGGCCAGACCGGGCCGTGCCGTGTACACAGCGCACCGTCCCCGAATCTTAAGTCACCCGCTATAAGTGTCAGGGACAGCGCTAACTGCGGGGAGCTTGTCTCATATTCCTATACTGTAACCGCCACTATTCCGTGCAAGGGCCGCCAATCCAGCAATCCGGAACTGATGACGGCCCCCTTTGTGGAACGGCGTGGCGGACTTTTTGGACTGGGTTGCAGGTTACTTGTTCCATCCCCACCCCGAGTGAGATAAAAAAAAACAAAAGCTCACCCAGAGAGACCTGCTAGAAGGCCTGGTTCGCTACTCGTTCTTAGCCTGTCCAGATCCACCTCTGGATGTTTCCACCGGAGGGCCACGCTGAGGCGACGGGTAGCTGGAATTTCCTCCGGCGTAATGGTACCAAGTTAATTTGACAGCGATTTTGTACTTAGTAATGAATGAATAAAATGCAAAGACGAATTTATTTTCTAATACAAAATCTTAATTTTCACTTATTATCCTTATCACAACTCAGAATGGGCCCCGCGCAATCCGTTTCGCACAGGGCCCCGCAATCTGTTAGGACCGGCTCTGTTCATACACCCTGTACTTCCACTTCTAAATCTCGGATCAAGTTGAAAAATTAGCAAAATTATTCAATGACAATGACAACACACGAATCAATTAAAAACAAACAAACAACAACAATAGTTAATTAGTTGGTAGTGATTAATAAATGTTGTGTATAGAGACAGTTGGGCCTGCTAATCTGAGGGGAGATAAACCTTGTCTAGAGAATTAAGTCGTTCGCTAAAATTTTAAATGACTAATCTGAAAAAAAAAAGTTATCCCATGATCTTGGTAATGAAAGCTACTTCACGCTCTGATCATTTCTTTATAATAGTTCAACTAACATATAGATCTAACAGTTAGAAGCAATGTATAGCCATTTTATTTCTCAATTTCCCACAGAAGTCATGTGTCACTACGTTATTTCCCGATTTGTACTTCGTGCCAAGTCAATAATATGCTAATGGTACTCACTAGTCATATAAACACAGATGTAAATGAGAAGATGCTTACCTTCAACGCGTGTTCCTGGATGGGTCAATCTAGTCATGCATGTGGGAATCGTTGTCGAAAGGCTAGGTACGCTTGAACTTGGATTGTCTTGTCTACCTATGAAGGGGGCTCGAGGTTTGAGCACGGAAAACCTTATCCCAGATACCCCCTCCCCCTACTGGCCCACAGATGAGAATGGACCATGGCGTTCTGAGCATATAAGTATGAAATTAGCGCTATATAAAAGATATAATTATTATGCATGTTAACCAAAGACTTAAATTATGCCAAGTCATTGGTTTTCCTGGCTAGCTCAGGCAACCCATTCCATGCTCTAAAAGCAGTAGGGAAGAAGGAGCTTTTGTACAAATTTGTCCTAGCATATGGGAAAAGAAATGTGCCTCTATCTTTGTGTCTTTATTAGGTTTTGTTTTTGCATTCAAAGATTATGGTTTAATGTTAACTAATGACTTAAATTATGCCAAGTCATTGAATTTTCCTGGCTGACTCAGGCAATCCATTCCATGGTCTAATAGCACTAGGGAAGAAGGAGCATTTGTACACATTTGTCCTAGATTATGGAACAAGGAATGTGCCAAAGCCGTGAAGGTTAAGTTGTTGTTGGTAATGAACGTAATGGCTTGGGCAAGTCACTTGAAGTTCAAGACACACCGATGGAGATCTAGCGCTCTGAACAGCTACATAAGCTTCACAGCTTCCTTCGTTCTCTTTCCATTCTTTGCAGTGGCGTAGCTGGGGGGGGGGAGTGGGAGAGTTTCAAAATCCCCCCAGGCCCCCACTTGAGGGGTCCCCTAAATGAGTTAACAAATTTTGTTTTATTTGAATTATTAAATATTACGCAAAATGAAGCCCCCCCCCCCTCTGGGCCCCCCAAAGGATGGCAAATTTCATTCTACGCCACTGATTCTCTGACTTCAACTATTAAACAACTCTCAATTATCAAAATACATTTCTAATTATTGAATCTCATGTTACTTCATCCTGTTACTTCCACATCTCTTGTTACTAACTTTAAAATATAAAATAAAGTTTCCGGATTTGTCTTTTTATATTTTCCAAGCAAAAAAAAAGTATTATTCAACGAAACAAAAAATTGATCTAAACTTTTGAAAATATTGAGTAGCACATCTAAGAAATATGAAATATTTGTTTAAGAATATATTATTTTCATGTTATATAAATTGTTTAATTAATTTTTGTTGGTGTGGTTATTCTGGTGTAGGGTTTCGTCTTCTTTTCTGAATGCTCAATGACCTTAAATGATGTATTCCTTATACCTTGTTGTTCAACGTCTCGATATATATATATATATATATATATATATATATATATATATATATATATATATATATATAACGTCTCGATATACATATCTCTGTCTCTCTGTGGCATTTTACGTCTCGAGAGACGATCTTTTCCCTTTGCAACTTCTTGTGTGACTAAAGAGGCCAATCCTTAATACACAGCTGCGATCGCAGGTTGGGCATATATAATCACCAGGCGCCGTTGCATTTTCACCCTTCTTTCTGCTTTCTGCCATATATATATATGGTCTACACAATGTACATAATGCATTGGTGGCATTAGAGTTGGCTCGGATAGATGTAGACATGGCTGCGAGGTACACTTGGCGAGCTAGGGGGTCGCGGAATGAAAGGAGGACTGGCTCCTTAGCTGACATACAAGAGAGCACCATGGTTGCATGCGGTCTCAGAACGAGACAGCTGGAGGTCAATCAGAAAGGCCGCGGTATACACATTTGAGACCTAAGGAAAATCCGAGGACAGGCGCAGACGGCGAAAAGAAAATCTAAATCGACTATCTGCGGACAATGGTTATGCGTGCTGTGGATGTGGCAAAATATGTAGGTCACAGCTGGGTCTGCGCAGCTACGGGAAATACTGCATTCCTCACTAATCTTCGGATTCGAAGACAAGCCTTAAGATTATGATTATTATTATTATTAATTAATATTATATATATATATATATATATATATATATATATATATATATATATATATATATATATGTTTTCATTGATTAGTAAAGTTTCCCTCTCGGAACTTGCGATATATAATTCAGACGATGTTAATGTCACATGTTTCTGTAGCCCACGGATTACGACCAGGACAACGACCAACCGCCTTTACTTTTCTTTGACTAATATGAGGTTCCCTTTTGAGTTGGATGGATTCAGAAGCGTCTTAAAAATTCTGAAATTCAAAATCTCAATATTCACTTGGATTCGAACGCGAGACCTATCGATTCGGAAGCCAAGCGGTTTAACCACTCAGCCATCACGCCCCTTCTATGATAATGTGAACCACTTGGAACCCGAAGACTGCAGAAGTTTTGTGAGATAATTTGAGAACTATATATTGTGCCACCAGGGCCGGCCTTAAGTGAATTTTGTGACCCCAAAGAAAAATTTAAAATAAACAGCGAAAAAATAAAATCAAATTTAGAAAAAAAAATAATATCTGTATCTATATCGAAATCAATCAATATGCTTTGGGCACGTTCTTTATTCTTTTAGCCGATTCGTTGACCGCTTGTAAAGCCATCTGCTTTTTGTTTGCCTTTAGATGCACCATTCTCACAAGTAAATCTCAACGTTCGTGAATAAACCTAGAGTCATGATAAAAAACCTAGAGCTAGTCTAGCAGACGAAGAGCAATTGTCCAATGAAAGGACTCACCCACCCCTACCTAGTTTGCCTATGCCTAGCCTGGCCCTGGTGCCACAGCTGACACAGATTAAGCTGTAGTCTTCTGAGAAATGGATAATGGGTACCTGACTTTAGTTTGGGAAAGTAAAGGCGGTTGGACGTTGTGCTGGCCACATGACACCCTCGTTATCTGTAGGACACAGAAACAGATGGCCTTAACATCGTCTGCCCCATAGACCGAAAGGTCTGAAAGGGGAACTTACTTTTTACTTTTTGTTTATAGCATCAGTTTGTAGTTGGCATTTAAGTTTTTTTCTCTTATATTCCAGCCCTCTATGAGTCATGTCGAAACTTGAATTGATAACTTTTTGTACTGCACCAGTTGAACAATTTGAAGCTGTGATTCGACTTTGGAATGGTCTTTTCGTTTGATAAAGTTGAGAACCACTCCTTTGTTGCGCCAAAGAACAATTCATATCGTTAGTTATTGCATCAGTTCGAAAGTGATATAACTTTTAAAGGATGTTTTAGTCTGTGAAAGTTGAGAACCACTCCTCTATTGCATCATAGAAAATTCATATCGTTACTTATTGAATCAGTTCATATGGAGATTTAGCTTTGAGTGGTGGTTAAGATTGTGAAAGTTGAGAACCACTCCTCTATTGCGTCATAGAAAATTCATATCGTTACTTATTGAATCAGTTCATATGGAGATTTAGCTTTGAGTGGTGGTTAAGATTGTGAAAGTTGAGAACCGCTCCTCTATTGCATCATAGAAAATTCATATCGTTACTTATTGAATCAGTTCATATGGAGATTTAGCTTTGAGTGGTGGTTAAGATTGTGAAAGTTGAGAACCACTCCTCTATTGCATCATAGAAAATTCATATCGTTACTTATTGAATCAGTTCATATGGAGATTTAGCTTTGAGTGGTGGTTAAGATTGTGAAAGTTGAGAACCACTCCTCTATTGCGTCATATAAAATTCATATCTTTATGACTACATCAGTTCGTAAAGTGATTTGACTTTGTATGGTCTTGCAGTCTGTGAAAGATAAGAACCACTGCTCTGTTGTATCATATCGTCAATACCAGCTCCCTGGAGTGGCTCCCTATTTTTTTATTTTTTTTAAATTTTGAACTCCTTTACTTTTTTCCCTTTCTATTCCCAATCTGCTGGCGAGTATTGGCGAGGGTCTGAACACGTGACGGGGGCTCTAACTAAATTACAATAAGGCGGGGAAAAAAAAACTTCGACGCCCGAGTCATCGTAACCTTGCATGTTCCAACTCGGAACATTACGACGACCTCTCATGCAAGCAGACAGGAGAGAATCGAGAAAGCGCGTGCGCAAACACTCTGAAATACACATCATGCATAATCATTGTAAAACTCACACACACAAACAAGTGATTATGAATGGCAATGTGTAGTATGACACTGGGACAGTTCGTGTGCGGTGTAGGATGCTTTCAAAATGGGTTGAACTTCAAGGTTCCATGTAGTCTAGCATTAAAGAGCGAGAAGGTCATGTGATCTATAAGAAGTCTTCTTCTTCTTTGTAGTTGTCCTTAGAGTTGAGTCTAAGACCTCTTGGAACTCAAGGCCTATTGAAGCTTGCCTCCATCTACCTATCTGAAACTCTGTCTGGGAAAGATCCAAGCAGATTTAAATTATTACATCCCTATTACACCTCGTATCACAAGACACTTGAACTAGAAGCGAGGCCAAAGGGCGAGAACACTGGGAGGAACTCCCCATGTTCTTTCTCTGTACCACAACAGCCGTGCAAGTGTACAACCTAAAAAAAAAGGCCCCTCGAGGAGATAGTAGATAGTGGCATGTTTGTTGGGGCTTTTTTCTATCCTGACCAGTGCAATGAACTTGGTTCTTAGGCACTGTATCTGGAAATTTAGGCACCGGATATTTAGGCACCGGATATTTAGGAACCCGGAAATTTAGGCACCCGGATAATTAGGCACCCGGAAACTTAGGCATCGGATAATTAGGCCCTTTTTGACAAGGCGGAAAATTGGGCACCGGAAAATTAGGCACTCTTTAATTAGCGACCTTAATTTTGAAAATCATTTTAGGCACACCAAAGGGGTTTCTTTTTTACTTCTCTATAGATGATTGGTCGTCATCTCTAACGATAGTTTCCATCCGAGCACCAAGAAGGCTGAGAAGTATTGTCCAGGCACTTTAAGTATAACAGGCATCATCACCCTTCAAAGGTATCATTTTCTTACACATAATGGTAGGCTCAAAGCTGTACAAAGTAGAGTGGTTTAATGAAATTATGTGGTGAATACTTTCTGGTATATCCAGAAGTTAAATCCGATGACCCCCAGAATCCAAAGTATGTTGAGGATTCCTTTTTATGCAAAGAAATAAAATAATTAACAGTTTACTGTTAGCATGCATTATAATGATCTTTATAAAAGATTCACAAAAGTAGAGTTCACATGATGCTTAAAACTTATTGACTGACCCTGCTTATTGTTTTCGCAAGCGCTTTATTACCCAGCCACCGCACCTCGAAACTTGTCTTAGTAAAGAGCCCTAATTACGACAAGAAACCAATGGGAGACACTGTAAGTGGAGCCCACGGGACAAGACAAAGAGAGGGCGTCCGAAAAAGAACCTGGCGGCTGGAACTAAAAGCGGACTCCTTAAAAGCTAATTTACACCTGGAACAAGATGGAAATGATCGCCTATGTCAGCGTATTATGGAAATTTGTTGTTTGTAATTCATTATGGGGTAGAAGGCAATAGAAGTGTTGGTCTGTAATATAATTGACAAAAAACAAAAGTTTCTTATCGGGTCTTCGTTGAGCTCACCAATCAGAATCTCGGCATTATGGGTAACCATAATTCATGGATTGTACTAATTTTTTTTTTTAAACTTATGATTACACGCTTTCTTATGGCTGAAGAGCGAATTCACACAATCCTTAAAGACCATCGATTTAGATGGCACATTAAAACGAGCGTAAAATAATCGTGTCACTTGCCAGTCTATATAGAGTTCTATGCCTATGACAGCCATGGTTCATGACATTCCGAATTAACCAGTTAGACTAGATTCTAGATTAACACACGAGGAAGCCTCTGCTGTGATTTTCATCTTCTGTTCTATTAGATATGCAAAACTTGATGCTAAGCTGTAGAGCTGTGTCTCTTTAACTATGCAGTAATCAAACTCTATGTCACCACTTTTTTAACACGAAGAGACTATACTTTAGTACTGTAAATAGCAAGTTTTTGGATTCTTCATTGTTGTACATTTGATTATTATGTCCCTTAAGTGAACACCATAAAACAAATTCAAAGTCTTTTTTTTTTTTATTGTGATGGCTGTGTAATAAGACAAAGGTGTATAGACGAATAAGAATCAAACGGAGGAGTCGACTTCAGATTCTCTCCCTTAGGGTCTCACAGTTCGACTCCTCCCCCCTTCCCACTAAGTTTCTAAAGTACGTGGATAAATATTTGATGATGGGCAAGCCAAAGGAGACGTCGTAATTCTGTCCTTGGAGAGTAGGGTAAGAGTTGTGAAGGCCCGCCCCTCCTCCCCCGAGAAAACAAAAAAGCTCGGAAGCGCTGATGTCATGGCCTGCTGGTGTGCCTGTAGTGATGGCATGCTCTACAATGGCGACCTTCTACTGTGTGGTAGTGGCGTTCTGTTGTCCAAGCTTTTTTAGTGCTAAGTATGAACATTCTATCAGGGCCGGCCTTAGGTTATTGGAGGCCTTAGGCGAAGTGAATTGGGTAGCCCCCAAATGAAACAGGAAAATAACAAATTAAGGCTGAAAAATTCGCAATAAATGAAAAACAAACAAACATTCCTGTTCCTAGATCTATATCTAAATCAACAAATAAGCTCAATTCAAATAGCGCAATTTCCGTAGCATACAATTAGTGCTCCATTTAAATTCTTCTATAAAAAAATTCGTACAAATTTCATAAACCGATTTTTCAGCTCATTCCATATGCAATCATATGCAAAAAATATGTAGGTCACTGTTGGGTCTACAACAAAAATAAAACCTGCATTCTATCTTAATTTCCAACTCGAAAGCAAAACCTAATACATAACTAAATAGAAATGGGTTATGTTATATTCACGGTGTGTAACAAATTTTCATTCTATACCACATTTAATTTGATTCACTTGCTGTATTCTTATTAATTTTGTTTATTTCTTTGTTGTTTTGCTATTTAACGCGACATTTATGAAGAGAATTAATCAATCGATTTATCCCCGCACGCTCCGACAAATGTTCTTCGTCAACGATGTTTCATTTCTCGGTAACACAGAGGCGTAGTGAGGGGTTGGGGGGCAGGGGGGGGGTACGATGTCAGAGGCGCCACCCTCAGGATGGCGTTACACGCAGATAGACGCCCAAAAATTATTTTTATTAGTTAGGTAATACATTCTAAGGTTATTTGTATTATATTATTATTAAATAGTTTTTTTTTTAGAAGCCTATATTTCTGTGTGATGTTCATGGAAAATGGGGGGGGGGGGAGGGCGCCAATAAAGTTACTTGCCCCGGGCGCAAGTTTTGCTCACTACGCCTCTGCTGTAACATTCTTTGGACAAAAAGACCTTATTGTTTCTATGTAGCGCTTGTTGCTTCGGAACATTTATACAGCAAAGATCGAATGAAAGCCAGGATTCTTGTATTCTTTAGATATTCACATTGTTTACATGTGTATTTGACTGCCTATAATTGTCTCTTTAAATATGAAAAATGTGATTATTAATCCAATTATGAATGCATGACAATACGAGGGGTCAATTTTTCCACATTTCTTTTGTTTGCTTTTTATGTTTCGGATGTTCCTCCGGAATGAAGTCTATTACATCTTAGGCCAAACCCCTCTTATCACGGCTGGGGATGGCGGCGAACAGGGTTTAAACCCTGGCCCCCCAGCGAGACGACAGGTCTGGGAAATTTAAAATTCTCGACCTCTATGGTGACATGTGTGCACTAAGCAAAACAGCAGGGTTTCTGTCCAGGGCTTTTGCAAGAGAGGATTTGAACCGCTCAAGCCCTCACTCCAATGGAGTTTGATGATGATGATGATTGAGACGACACATACCACATAACAAGGCTTTTTTTTTTTTTTACATTTTGTCTGATATGAGTTGGGGGGGGGGGGAGAGAAATTACAAGGTGAAATTAAAAAAAAGTGTTTAACCATCTGTGCATTACCTTTGTCTAGAGACAACATTAAGCTATATCCAGGACCATTCATCGTTTAAGTTTAACAGCCAATGAAGGGCATCGGCCAAGGCTTATTACTGCTTCCATTTAAACCTGTCCTCAAGACATTGAGTTTTATGACCTTGTTTTTATCGCCTTTCGTGTAGGGCTATCTCCAGGACATGGGGTAGACAGTTGACGGGATTCTACTACCACTGTCATGCGTACACTCCATGGGCTTCCAATGAATGGAGCAATCAAATTAGAGGTGGCTACGTTTTGTCATCAGAGAAATTCCAGTGTACTTGAACTGATCCCTACACATTGCTCTATGCCTCAGAAACTTGAACTGATCCCTACACATGCTCTATGCCTCAGAAACTTGAACTGATCCCTACACATTGCTCTATGCCTCAGAAACTTGAACTGATCCCTACACATTGCTCTATGCCTCAGAAACTTGAACTGATCCCTACACATTGCTCTATGCCTCAGAAACTTGAACTGATCCCTACACATTGCTCTATGCCTCAGAAACTTGAACGGATCCCTACACATTGCTCTATGCCTCAGAAACTTGAACTGATCCCTACACATTGCTCTATGCCTCAGAAACTTGAACTGATCCCTACACATTGCTCTATGCCTCAGAAACTTGAACTGATCCCTACACATTGCTCTATGCCTCAGAAACTTGAACTGATCCCTACACATTGCTCTATGCCTCAGAAACTTGAACTGATCCCTACACATTGCTCTATGCCTCAGAAACTTGAACTGATCCCTACACATTGCTCTATGCCTCAGAAACTTGAACTGATCCCTACACATTGCTCTATGCCTCAGAAACTTGAACTGATCCCTACACATTGCTCTATGCCTCAGAAACTTGAACTGATCCCTACACATTGCTCTATGCCTCAGAAACTTGGACTGATCCCTACACATTGCTCTATGCCTCAGAAACTTGGACTGATCCCTACACATTGCTCTATGCCTCAGAAACTTGAACTGATCCCTACACATTGCTCTATGCCTCAGAAACTTGGACTGATCCCTACACATTGCTCTATGCCTCAGAAACTTGGACTGATCCCTACACATTGCTCTATGCCTCAGAAACTTGGACTGATCCCTACACATTGCTCTATGCCTCAGAAACTTGGACTGATCCCTACACATTGCTCTATGCCTCAGAAACTTGGACTGATCCCTACACATTGCTCTATGCCTCAGAAACTTGGACTGATCCCTACACATTGCTCTATGCCTCAGAAACTTGGACTGATCCCTACACATTGCTCTATGCATCAGAAACTTGGACTGATCCCTACACATTGCTCTATGCCTCAGAAACTTGGACTGATCCCTACACATTGCTCTATGCCTCAGAAACTTGAACTGATCCCTACACATTGCTCTATGCCTCAGAAACTTGAACTGATCCCTACACATTGCTCTATGCCTCAGAAACTTGGACTGATCCCTACACATTGCTCTATGCCTCAGAAACTTGAACTGATCCCTACACATTGCTCTATGCCTCAGAAACTTGAACTGATCCCTACACATTGCTCTATGCCTCAGAAACTTGAACTGATCCCTACACATTGCTCTATGCCTCAGAAACTTGAACTGATCCCTACACATTGCTCTATGCCTCAGAAACTTGAACTGATCCCTACACATTGCTCTATGCCTCAGAAACTTGAACTGATCCCTACACATTGCTCTATGCCTCAGAAACTTGAACTGATCCCTACACATTGCTCTATGCCTCAGAAACTTGAACTGATCCCTACACATTGCTCTATGCCTCAGAAACTTGAACTGATCCCTACACATTGCTCTATGCCTCAGAAAATTGAACTGATCCCTACACATTGCTCTATGCCTCAGAAACTTGAACTGATCCCTACACATTGCTCTATGCCTCAGAAACTTGAACTGATCCCTACACATTGCTCTATGCCTCAGAAACTTGCACTGATCCCTACACATTGCTCTATGCCTCAGAAACTTGAACTGATCCCTACACATTGCTCTATGCCTCAGAAACTTGAACTGATCCCTACACATTGCTCTATGCCTCAGAAACTTGAACTGATCCCTACACATTGCTCTATGCCTCAGAAACTTGGACTGATCCCTACACATTGCTCTATGCCTCAGAAACTTGAACTGATCCCTACACATTGCTCTATGCCTCAGAAACTTGAACTGATCCCTACACATTGCTCTATGCCTCAGAAACGTGGGCAGTGTACCCAAAAAATGCAAAGAAACTGAACCACTTTCACAAGACATGCCTAAGAAAAATACTGAATGTCAAATGGCAAGACAAAATACCAGATGCTAAAGTCCTTCGAAGAGCGGGTCTGCAAAGCATTTACACCCAGCTGCGATGGGCAGGACACGTCTGCAGAATGGAAGACCACCGCATCCCTAAACAACTCTTGTATGGCAATTAAGCGAAGGAAAGCGCTCGCAAGGTGGTCAAAGAAAGCGCTCCAGGGACAGTATTCACAGATGGCTAAATATGTAGGGTTTGGTCCCATTAAATAATTATGCACGTTATTTGTCCCATCCCATCCTCGGATCAACTTGAAATTTAAGGAATTATTAATTGTACTTAAAAAAGCATGTTTCAATAAAAAATTGTCAATTATTCAGTTAATCATTGGTAGTTAACTATTTTGTTTGATATATTAATAAGGGAAACAACTTCTAAATTTTTAGAGATATAGTTGTAAGTACGAGTTCTTACCCTTTGATAAGCTTTGTTTATTACAAATGATTTTAAAAATAAATTTTGCTTGCATTATTTAATATTAACAGAACAATCTTCATTGAAGTCACGCGTACGCCATCCAAGTATCTTGGCCAGGTAGGCCAGAAGTTAGAATCATCTCTGCTTCCGAAAATGGATCTAGCGCATCCGGTGTCTGTCACACGTCTGCCGCTACGTTGGTTTTACCTCCCCTTGGAGCCAAAAAAAATCTCTAATTACTTATTTAAAATTCTAAATTTGTTGATAAAAAAAAAGATATAATAAAATAGATCACTGGCCGGCCTACCATTGGCTTGTCATAGACGTCACAATGTCGTCTGCTCTGAAACCATGAGGCTCAAAGCGTAGTCATCAATTTCCCCACCATAATCTCAGAGAAACGGCAGACGACCTTCTTCCAACGTGGCCTTTAATGAATTAAGCTCCTGACAAAGATAGCGCAAAAGAAAAAATAAACGTGGATTAGATTCAAACAAGCGAAAGAAAACTTGGATTAGATTCAATCAAGGTATATGAGCGGCCGGTGTCTCCCAAGCGGATAGGCAACTATTGAGACTCGACTGTCATTTGACGCCGCTTAATGATTTCATAATAACAGTGTTAACCTTTGAATTAATCATTCATAGAACTTGCCCGTCCAAACCCAACCCATTCCCTTTGTCAGCGTGGCTAGAAATCAAGAAAGATTTTCTACTTCGAAATGACTTGTTTAGAACAGTAGCCGTAGCGATTCAGGTTATTTATCATAACCAGGTTTTTTTTTTCTGACAATAATTTAGAACTAATAAACTGGCTTTAAAAAAAAAATGCCATGGAAGAAGAAAAACAATGGAAGATGAAATAACATAAGTTCATCTCACATGAGAAATGTGATACCCACAGGAGACGGGGAAATACGGAATCAATTTTCGACATCTCGTTCGGACAGCAATCTTGAAGCAGAATTAGAACTTTGGAAGATCAGTTTAAACAGTCAGATAAATTACTGTGTACATTGAAAGGTCAGTATGGTTCTACGAAGGAATAGCTAAAAAAAAATAATCATTACTGAAGTTTTATAACTTTTTGGATTGGGTTAATTTTGTTGATTTTTTTTTTTCTTCCTGGAATTTGATTCAAATCGTGTGAGACGGTATATACGTCAAGACAATATTGTTAAACACTAACAATAGAATATAAAAAAAAAAAGAGTATGAAGGCCAAATTCCAAAGTATTTTTTTTAAGTCATAAATCTAAGGAAACCTAGCGGAATAATCAGAAAATACAAGGTTACAAAGACAGATTGTGTGGAAACACAAACTCAAAATCTGCCCCCTAAGTGGTCCACCCAGGCAGGTTTCAATATTTTCAGAAAGAACATCAGAATGAAATTCTATCAAAGATAAATGACAGAGAATAATGAAGAAAGAAGGTTGACAGATCTTGTGTAATTGATGATTATAATGAATATCTAATTGATCTAATTGTTTTGTAAAGGGTCAATCTCTTATTCAAAAAATATTTCCGTAAAAATCAAGAATTTAGTTAAGTGTTATATATTGATTTTGTAGAATTGTCGTTCTCGCGATAATATGAACAACTACTTATTTATTGTTGTTTTAAATTATGTCCAACTTATATGCATACTAAATAGATTTTTTCTCTTTAAAAAAAGTAAACATTTTTTTTTGTATAAATGTAGTAGTTAGTATGACAAAACTTATTTAACGTAGCAATGCATTTGTAAACAAAAAAAAATTTTTGACAAAAAAAACTAAAACCCTTCGCATAAATGTGTTAAAAATATGGTAAATAGTTATCCTCTCTACTAAAGAGACTCCGGTGATTGTTACTGTTAATAGTGAATAGTTGTAAAATTGGTGTATTTTTATGAAAAGTGATTTAAAAAATTAGATTTTTCGCTATCAGAAAAGAAAAAATTAGGCGTTGCATCAGAACTTTGAATGGTCTAAAATATTATGATATCGTTTTTTTTTACTATCTTTTCTAGCTTACGAGCTCTAAACGGGACGGATGGACAGACGGACAGACATTCCACACAAAACTAATAGCGTCTTTTCCTATGTCGGGGGCAGCTAAAAATCTCAAACGTAATGTAAAATCAGTAGCAACAATGGATCTGACTCTAAGCAGACGAACTAAAAACACCAAACTTTGATGTTCTAAAAATACACAGATAAACATAAACAGGAAAGTTATATGAAAAAAAAAATACAAATAACGACCCGAAAAGCTTTACCCTCTCTTCCTGACTGACAGAACGCTTGGCCTCCAAACCGAGTTCGGAAGTTGAATTCAAGTGACAGCTGGTTCATTTTTTTGTTGAATATGACATTTTTTGGTCTTTGTCCGCCAAGCTCTGATGGCTACTCGGCAGCCATGGAAAGTAAAAAAAAACTGTTGATCTTTGTGTTGACCAAAAAACATTCTCGTTAACAGTTGGCCAAACCGGCTGATTTGTACATCCTCTTCACATCAGACTGCTTGGACTAAATTAGAAACGCCATATGTGTAACGCAAAATAATCATATCGTTCGACTAGTGGTCATATTAATAGTTATAGCCCAGCTACAGAATCCAACGCCTTGCGGTAACCGTATTGCAAGGAGAACAAGTGTTAAATGCGAAGTACTGGAAAATGCACATAAATTATTATATGATTTATGAAGATATTTTACTTAAACATTTCTTCAGTATTTTCAGACCAATCGTCATAGAAGGCCTGAGCACTGACCTGCAACGTCGCAACCTGTGGGCAGTGGAGACGAATAGCTCGTTGTTACAGGTCAGTGCGAAGTAGCAAAGAGCTATTCGTCTCCACTGCCCACAAGTTTCGACGTGGCAGGTCAGTGCTCAGGCCTTCTATGACGATTGGTCTCGACAGGATGCACCATAAGATCTTAATGTTTATGGATTTGCCTCCACGATGTCTTCATGAGTTACTAAAGCTAAACTTATGTGGTATATCTCCTTAGGAGGCGCGGTGGCTGAGCGGTAAAGCGCTTGGCTACCGAACCGGGGTCCGGGGTTCGAATCCTGGTGAAAACTGGGATTTTTAACTTCAGGATCTTCGGGCGCCTCTTAGTCCACCCATCTCTAATGGGTACATATCGTTAGTTGGGGAAAAGTAAAGGCGGTGGGTCGCTGTGCTGGCCACATGACACCCTCGTTAATCGTAGGCTACAGAAACAGATGACCTTTACATCATCTGCCCTATAGACCACAAGGTCTGAAAGGGGAACTTTTATATCTCCTTAGCAGGCATTTAGCTAAATTTTATTTTTTGTGTGTTCTAAACATCATTAAAGAACAGGGCGCCAGCCCACTCCATACTATGCCCTAATATTGAAGTCTGTCGAGCTATTAAAGTCTAAAGTTAATCGTGACATTAAAGTCTGTGTAGGCATATAAATCTGCTCTACATCAAAGTCTGAGGAGACATAGAAGTCTACTCTACATCAAAGTCTGTGGAACAAAGAGATCGGCCCTACATCAAAGTCTGTGGAGACATAAAAGTCTGCACTACATCACTGTGGAGAGATAGAAGTCTGTTCTAAATCAAAGTCTGTGGAGACATAAATCTGCTCTACATCACTGTGGAGAAATAGAAGTCTGTTCTACATCAAAGTCTGTGGAGACATAGAAGTCTGCACTACATCAAAGTCTGTGAAGACATTGAAGTCTGCCCTACATTAAAGTCTGTCGAGGTAATCTATTTTAATTACCAGTCCACTCTGTCAGCGATACTCGCTCCCTCTCCTCCCATTCGTCCCCCACGGCGCCCCTTCTCCCCAACGCCACAGCGGCTACTAGCAATTTCCTAGTCCTAGTGGGCGGGCCTGTGTGTGTGACATCGCCAGGCCATTGTATTTTAGAATCTTCAAACTCGTGTCCAGGACATGGTCTCTAGATCACCACAAGAACTTGGGAAGATTATTTATAACCTACAAAAAAAATTATGGCCTTAGCGCATAGACGTCTATAGAACTTTGTTGTTTTTTGTCTATGTTGTGCAGTGCATTAAAAAATTAAGTCTGTAATACAGGCTCTCTGTTGCTAAATGGAAGCATCACGGTGTGGCCTATTAGAGTGTATCTTTCCCTTACTGTGATGAAGTTAGGATAAGAGAGAATGCTACTGTAGCATAGGCGTAGCTAGGGTAGGGGGGAGAGGGGGAGAATTCGAAAATACCCCCTTGTCCCCCAAATGAGTGGGGTTTTTTTTACATTAAAAATTACGCAAAATGCAGGGAGCCCCAAAGAGGTCAAGCCCCCGGGTCCCCAAATGATGGCAAATTCCTTAGCTACGCCACTGTACTGCTGTGAGGATCAGGGCTAACATGTGTCTGTTTTGTCAGCTCAAAGACCAATCTAATTTTCTTTCTCCACCTATTTGCTGTTTCAAGATGACTGGACATCGGGTAAATAAGTAAATGTAAATCTCTGTCAAATCTACAGCCGAGGACAGGCGAAGATGGTGAAAGATGTAAAACCGACCAGGGCCAGTCCTAACAATTGCGGGGCCCTATGCGAAACTGATTGCGCGGGGCCTAGTCTGGGTGGGAATAAGGGTAATAAGTGAAAATTTAAGATTGTGTATTAGAAAAAAAATTCGACTTTGAATTTTATTTATTCTTTACTAAGAAAAAAATTGCGATCTAATTAACTTTAATTTACGAACAGTGCTACCTATGGCATATTTATATGCCAGTGGCTTTAAAAGTAAATAAAGAATTGTAACTTGCGATTAAGGTGAAAATTCGCCCGATTATTACATTTTATTGCGAGTAGGATTGGCGTTTTCTGCAATGAATGACACCCACAAATGACTGCGACCGCATAGGTTGCAGTGGCCTAAGACCGGCCCTGAAACCGACCAGCGGGAGAAAACGGTAGTGGCACAATATATAGGTCACAGCTAGGACTGTGTAGCGACATGAAATAGTGATGATGGAAAATATACAGGGCGCAACTGAATTGCGTAGTCATGTGATACACTGCATTCGTTCTTATTTCTAGGAATTGAAGACATTGTCATTATTAGTATTATAATACGTTCATGAGTTTAACATATGTAAACATAACTATAATACAAATCATTGTCTGTGTGTATGGGGGGGGGGCATCATAACTACTAGTTAAATAAAGTAACCCTTTCAGACTTTGCGATCTATGGTGGCAGATGATGTAGATCTAGATCTCATTTCTATAGCTGAGTGTTGACGAGAATCTCATGTGGCCAGCAGCACAACCAACCAAAGCATGCCAGATACCCATTACTCAGATCGCCCTAAAAATCCCGAAGTTCATATTCCTTGTCATCCCCTGGATTCTAACTCGAGACTCCCCACGCGTCATAACTATTAGACCTTTACCTGTCCCTTACCGGACCCTTAGTCTGTTGGACCGTTGGGGCACCATGCAAGATTTGTCAATCGTCTTTCTCCATTCTTGTCTTTTATCTTAACTAGAACCTCTTTCAATGGTAGGCCCGTCCATTCTTTTATGTTGTCTTCCCATCGCTTTCTCTGTCTACCTCTTATTCTTTTTCCTGGTAATGTTACCTGGAGGAAGGTCTTTACGTGTCCCCAAGACCTTGTAATATGGCCATAGATTTTTAGCTTGCGTTTTTTTACGATAGTTAGCTGGTCATCATGGGGTCCGATTGCTACGGTAACCCTGTCTCTAATCACTTGTGATGCGGTCTTTAAATGTGATACCTAGGATACTTCTGTAGCATCTCAATTCCATTGCTAGGATCTTCCTCTCTAGCTCTGCAGTCGGCGTCCAAGACTCAAAAACATATAAAAATGTGGCTATGACCAGTGAGAGCATCAGTCTGATTTTGGTGCCTAGGGCTAAGCCCTTGTCTTTCCAGCAGCTTCCGTAGCATAACTTTTATACAATCAGAAATGACGGATAGTTACCTAAAAGTGCAATTCTCGTACTTGAGAAACTAACATCCAATGTCGACATTTTAAGAGTTTTATCCTGTCTCAAGCACCAAAACAACTACAATTATAACAATAATAATAAAAAAAATTCCAGCTGAGAGATTACATATAAAAATCCCCAGGGTGAAACATATATTGAGGATAATTATTTTAAAGTTTATATAACCGAAAAATTAATAATTCTTTCGTCGTTTCCATTTTGATGTTTCAAAATCCGATTTACATTGTTATCTATAATATAAAGTTCCCCTTTCAGATCTTGCGATCTATAAGGCAGACGATGTTAAGGTCATCTGTTGTTTTTCTTGGCCAACGGTTAACGAACAGGGTGTCATGTGGCCAGCACAACGACCAACCACCTTTACTTTCCCCAAATAGAGTTAGGTACCCAATAGAGTTGGGTGGACTCAGGGGCGCCCTAAAAATTCCGATATTCAAAATCCCAGTCTTCACCGGGATTCGAACCCAGGACCTCAGGCTCGGAACCCAAGTGCTTAAGCACTCAGGGGCGCCCTAACTATCCCGATATTCAAAAACCCCAGTCTTCACCAAGATTCTAACTCATGACCCCCGGCTCAGAAGCCAAGCGCTTAACCATTCAGCCACCGCACCGTCCTTTCAATAATAGAAAAGGAAGAGAACAAAAACTGTAAGCGGTGTGCAGAAATGTGATGGCGATGTAATGAAACGTAAAGAAAAAAAAAAACGTTTAGAGATTCAAAACGATTTAGATTGAAAGAGACGAAACAGTGTCAAAGAAGTTTTATTGAAAGACTCATGTTGCCAATTAAACACGGAAAATATAAAGCAAATTCTGTAAAAAAAAAAAAGGTTATGTAGGGGGAAGATAAATAGATCAGAATAATTAATTGGCTAATGTTTTTTTTTTTAAATTCATGATTTTTTTATAGATATGATAAATAACTGTTTAAAGTATCAACTTGATCCGAGAATACGTGAGGGAGAAATGACGTTAAAAATTATTTAAGGGGACTAAACCCAACAAATTTGGTCATATCTGTGAATACTGAAGAATTAATTTCCCCTTTTGGTATCAAACAAAACAATGAATAACCAGCACAAATTAATTATACTTTTATTGATTAATTTTTTGGCTACGCCAATGAATAATTGTGAAAAAGTTTCAACTTGATGCGAGAATAGGTGTGGGAGAAATAACGTGTCCACATTTTTTACCAGACAGACAGAAAGACATAGTCAGTTGATATAAGCTTTGTAATTATTAACAGTTTTGATTCTGTTGTATTAAAGTAAAAAGTAAAGTAAAGTTTCCCTTTCAGACCTTGTGGTCTATAGGGCAGATGTTGTAAAGGTCATCTGTTTCTGTGGCCCATGGTTAACGAGGTGTCATTTGGCCAGCACAAAGATCAATCACCTTTACTTTTCCCCAACTAATGTCAGGTACCCATTAGAGCTGGGTGGACTCAGAGGCGAAATTAAAAATCCCAGTCTTCACCAGGATTCGAACCCGGGACACCCAGTTCGGAAGCCAAGGGCTTTACCGCTCAGTATTAAAAGAAGGTATAAGATGCTTGTTAAAATACTTAGCTTAAAATATTTTCGTTTTTTTGTAAGCCGGATACACCAAAGACTCCATGTACAAAAATCGCTCCAATTATTTTTTGTCCTTTTTGACTACAGCATGCTGCTGTTAATACGTAGATCTAGATCTAATAACTTGTTAAATTGTGTGCTGTTCCGCACCAAAAGATAATCCCTCTCAATGTAAACCGACGCTTGCACCCAGAGCCATTCAAACACGATCAAAAGTCGTTGCATTTCATTTGGGGTGGAGGTGGGGGGGGGCGTTGCGATGCCTTCTGCTATCTCTAGGGTCAAAGTGCTCTCCCTGTGCATTAATACCGAAATTACACTTCTGCATTCTTTTAGGGCACCCCTCCTCCATTGCTCTCCTCCCTCAACCCCACCTAACCAACCGAAAGCCAAGTTAAATGAAAACTCAAAACTAAACATTTTACTATTTCCACCAGACTCCCGCCCGCCCCCACCCCCCTTTCTCCCCTAGCCGTCGTGTATCGATTGCGGGAAATCCCCAAAGGATATAATTAGCACCGAATGCAAAAGGGGCTTCGTCCGGTCATTGTTTAATATAGTTATTTCCCCTTGACTTCCCCAGGTCTCCCACGCAGAATTATTCAAGCCCCCCCTCCCCCCAAAGACAATGGCGGCAGTTAGAACCATACACTTACATAAGTTTTAATGTAGCGTGAATTCATTTCCATAACCAACAGTTACAACTTTTCTTTATTGTTATCTTTTTAGAAATGTCATTTCTAACTGCGCTATTTCGTCTGTTTTCCCGATGTGCTTAGAACAATTAGGATGTTCTAATGGAGTGACTTTCTTTTAGCTCATTCGACTCACCACAAGGATAACGGATGTAAATCTAGACTTTCACCACTTAAAAAAATGAATTAAACCGAGGTTGAAATACGAGCTAGAACCTATGTTTGTGGTGCTTACATCTTATAGAGATTTTCATAAATGGCGGGAAAATATATAAATAGCTAGCTTTTTGGTGTATCCGGTGTGCGGACCAACGGAAGTGCTGATTAAGGTCGGTTTTATTTTTTTTTTTGAAGCGTGAGATATTTTAGTGCCGATTTTTTAACACTACAGTCTCAAATTCCCAAAGCTCTTCAGTTTGTAGTTCAAATATATTTTTTTTGTTTAAATGTAGATGGAAACATTGAAGCTCTTGCCATTGTTTAGTTTATCGAGAAACTCCTCAATAGTTCAAAAATTCAGGGACTTTCCGATAAAGGTTTATCTCTAAGAGTGCTATTGTGCTACCGGGAATTTCCGAACTTTACACATTTCGTATTCGTTAAAGAAAGGTTAAAGGCTAAATAAACTTTTCATATGTAAATTATGAGTGAGTCTGGTGTGAATGTACATTTATTTAAATATAGTTATAATATTTTGCTTGGTGTAATGCACAAATTGTAAGACAAATTTCCTTACGGACAATAAATATTATTATTATTAATATTATTATTGTGTGTCTGCGCTACTACGAAATATTTTGTCGAATAGCGCTGCACTTTCTCAGCACCAGATTAATAAATTTACTTTACCAACCAAAAGAACGAAATAAATGAAGCAGTTGTAAGCATACCGGAAAAGGACCAAATGTTGCGATGTCTATAATTAGATGCAGCCATAAATAGCTACTCTAGACTTGTTACACTCAGCTCGATCTTATCGGTTCAAAGTTCACATCGTTTGTAGATGAATAGAATAAAATAGTACGATGATAATAAGTAATTTAAAAAGTATTTATAGCAGTCTCCAAGGATTTTTTTTTAAAACTACGTCACTATCTAATCTATGTTATATTTGTAAAATACCACTCACTGACTGACTTATGTATCAAGAGATCTCATCAACTGCCGTTGGGATTCGCATGAATTTCCTATACAGGTTTCTTTTACCTTTTAGTGCTTGCCAAGACGCGGTTTTGACAGATTTGTAACCAGAACACCGTTATTCACAAAAAGGCCGCAGTCTATATAAAGCATAAAGAGAAAAAGCACAAAAATTCGTACTTTTAAAGCGAATGTTTTCTTTTTTCCCAAGTCTACTTTTTAAAATATATAAAATTTGCATTACGTCATTTCCTCTTCCTTTAAGACGCGGTCTAAATATGGTCTAAATAATAGAATAATAATAAAAAACTTATAATAACAAAAAAATCTGCAGTATATTTTTCTCTTTTATTTTTCGATAGACAGAGAGAGAAAGAGCAAGGAATGATACTCTAGCACTTTCGTTACTATACACTCTAAAGTAGTCTAAAGGGATAAAACAAACGATTACAATTGATAAAACAAAATTGATATTTTCTTATATTTAGAGGAATTGGACTTACTTAGACGTAGATCCTTCCGCACCGTTCGGCGCATTAGACGGCAATCTGTCTCCACATTTAGAGGACACAATACCAAAATAACATTATAAAGCGGGTCTATGAAGTATATATCAGAAAAATTACAATTCGCAGGTTAAAAAAGCAAAATGAGGGTTCCAGAGAGAGAGAGAGAGAGAGAGAGAGAGAGAGAGAGAGATAAAGAAAGATCGAAAGAGAAAGAGAGCGGGCCGTTTCATTTCATTGTAGGCTAATAGATACTATTCGATACAATAATTCACTGACTACAAAATTTGGAAAGGGGGTCGTCAAAAGTGGCCCGTTTGTTAAATAATGATTTTAAAACCCAACGAAAATGAGGGAATGTTCAGGCCATAATAAATAACAAATCAACGGGCGTAGCTGGTGTATAAAGCTAGTAATAACTATGATAATTATAATAAATAAAATATCTTGGAAACATATTTCTAATTATACACGTATTGTTTTTTTCTATTAAAAAAAAACCAATAAAAACAGAGTACGATGTTTCAGAAGACGTTCTAATTCGTCAATTTACATTGACTTCTCGTCCCATAGTCCAGCTTTGAAATAAGGGATACACATTCTATTAGAGTGCAAAATTAGACAACCTTTGCCCTAAGCCCGAACCCTAAAAAAAAACAAAACCCAACCAATTCTTCTTCAGCCGAGCGCTCTATGAGTTAGGCCAATAATTAATTATAAGCTTCCTGTTATCTTCCTCCACCGCTGCAACTTCTGTCTTACTAGCCTTCAACGTCCGGGAAACTGGGGGAGGTGGGGGAAGATCTGGACATTTCGATCTCATTGTAAACCCGGCTGGACTATGCCACAATGCGCTTTGACCAACTTTAAGGCTGAGCGCGAGATGATTTCTACTCCATTGTTTCAATGCTCCCGGCTGTGTCCGGCGATTGTCACCAAGTCTGTCCCCGCGTCCCCTCCCACAATCACTGCCTCATCAGCAAGCGACGTCGCCGCCTGGCCAATGCCAGTCCTACACGAAAGAGGCCGCCAGTCTGGCGCTGCGCCCTGCCACTGGAAACAACGCTTGACCGGGAAAGTTTTCGTGCCCGTTATTGTGAACTGGAGATTGTAAAGATTGTGTATTCTGAGCGTTCTTCTTGACCAGCTATAACGACCCAGTCATTGCGTTTACCATTCAGTATTGACTTCGCGTAAGCGGTGATAACATGCGGCCTCTATCCATTTTTTTTATTTTTTAAAATACCATCGATAGTTGGACTCCGCTCGTAGGTAACGTGGTGTGACTCTGTTTCTCAAGCCTGTCGCGCCTAGTGCCTTCTCCAGATCGATACATCTTCATGGGAGTATCTCCATAGCCGCATTGTCATTCCACGTGACTGTATGGCGGATGCATTCTCCTCCAGACCCATGATTCAGAGAGTCATTGCTCTAATGTAACACACCACCGAGTACCAAGAGGCTACTGACGCAGAACAAGCGCTTAACCATACGAGTACTCTAACTTATAAACTTCGCTATTTCACTTTGGAGGACCCACTATCTGGAAACACATCCACCCACTCACACACGGATGCGAGTCGAATCTTGAAGCCATCGCCAAGTCTGTTAATTCCTTCATGTGCCAACTGTTTTTTTTTTTCAAAACGCATCACAATGCTTCTTTTTTTTTTTTTAAGTTTGCGCTCGATGGAGGAGATGTTTAATTAAATCCGACGATCTTCTTGCCTTAAGTCAAATTAATCTCACACGAGAAGAAAAAAAAAAGATCATTAATTTATTATGAGCTTGCAAACAAGCCCCGACGTTAAGAGAGTAGCAACGTTAGATCTTCCAGGTTCCGGTTCATGTATTCGAATGTGAAAATAGGTCACGATGTAAGAAGATTCGACATACACTTTACATTTCATGGTCTATACGTTAGAATGTGTCGTAGCTTTGGAACTAAATAATTACCATCATCTTAATTATTTCTGGTTTACAATGTCTGCATAATATGAAAACACTGAACATTAAAATTGAGACTTCCACTTCTCGTTCAATTTTCGTCTTATTTGACTGTTGGAGGATAAGTTGAATACTGAGTTATCTCGCTTTGTTTCACCGAACTCTTCTGTTGCTGTATTCTCTATTTTTCCATTTCAAAGGTCAATCAACGATTTTTTTTTTTTTTCGTTCCTGGACATGTTTGACTCCAGAGTCTCAGATGGCATCACTTCCAGACGTTGGTGTGACCTTACTCCATTGATGCCACTGCCAGGCTGATAGTGTCTCTTCAGGTACACACACGAGGCTGTCTCACCTGTTGAGCGACTGTTACACGGGCTTGTCACGCGATAGACTCGCTTCAAGCACAGTTACTATGTAGGTGAGTGAGCCGGATAGTAGCATTATCTCCCTTTTATTGCTCTCTAATCCACATTATTATAATTTTTTTTTTTGTGTAATTCAATTGAAATGTGAATGTTTCTCATATGTGTACAACATATGTATTTATTATTTGCACATAGGGGAGAGTATACATAATAACCCCAGTAATAGTAACTGATTTATCGTCATTTAATTAAAAATATCTTAATCATGAAAAGGTGTTTCGCATAAAAGAAATCTCGAAGCAATCTGAAATCTTTTTTTAAATATAAGAGTTACTAAAAATGATTACATAACATAGCACTTTACAGTCTCATAGAAGAGGGTTTCATGTGTATACTTCAGACTGTCGTGGCGAAGGTAATGGGTTCGAACCCCGCCCACCTTCAAAAGATTCGGGCCAAGACGTAATACTCTTTATTCGTCAAGGAATTCCTGATAAGAGCCTATCTATAAATCATAAGGGAATCTATGTGATAGTGATCTAAGAACATCTTTTTGTATACCAGTTCATTTATATGTATACTCTCTATATTTAATTGATAATATTTTATTTAGCTATAGCAATGATTCTAGATCTACTGCCTAAGTAAACCGATGAGCCCCCCCCCCCATAACATAATAAAGCTTAAAGTTTATAGAATATAAATAGTCACATTTAACTAGAGTGACACCATTAGATAAATCCTTAAACTACTAGAGACACTTCCAAACAAAACCATAAAATTAAAATAGAAAGAAGAAATAAAACACTGAACCATAACTTACAAATACTTACATATGACAATTAACTTACATATGACAATTAACTTACATATGACAATTAACTTACATATGACAATTAACTTACATATGACAATTAACTTACATATGACAATTAACTTACACATGACAATTAACTTACAAATACTTACATATGACAATTAACTTACATATGACAATTAACTTACACATGACAATTAACTTACAAATACTTACATATGACAATTAACTTATAAATACTTACATATGACAATTAACTTACAAATACCTACATTTGATAATTAACTTACAAATACTTACATATAACAATTCACTTGCAAATATTTACATATTACAAGTACCTTACAAATAAAATAAAATAAAAAACACATCCTAATAAACTAAGAAAGACTTAAGGTAAAGACACATTTCTTATCCAATATGCTGGGATATATACCTACTATAAATGCTCCCTCTTCCCAGTGACAATAGAGCATGGAAAGTGTCCTGTTCAAGCCTTTAATTAGCATGCATTATTAGATTAACACATGGATAAGTTTAGCATGTAAATATCTTCTGTTTGTGACGAAACGTCATTAATTTATAAGATAAGATAAGACAGAATAATGCCAAGACAGATTTTAAAGGGACACTGCGTCCTTAACAATACCAACTGTTGTTACATTTGTGCCAAAATAATTGTCGCCCTTTAATACAGTCTATTGTTAAACCATCCACCAACGTTAACCTTAAAGGCCCATCCAACGTCTCGTGCCTCCATTTCTCCCCCCCCCCCCCCCACGCTCTCTTTTTAATCATCTTGACAAAACAAAAACAAAACACACCCATATGCAGCTGATGATGCACGCGCAGACACACACACACACGCACACACACAAAGCATTTCTCGGTTTTCACAGCAACCCTTCGCGATGTGATCCTATTTCTCAAACATTTGGCTTCTCTTGTGACTTCAACCCCCCCCCCCATCCTCCTTTTCATACCCACATTCTCTCTCTCTCTCTGTCTCTCTCCCTCTCTCTCTCTGTCTCATCATTTATAATATTCTATTCTCTTTGTCTTTTGGAAGAACATTATTAAGCAACGGAACATTATTTTTTTTGTTTGTTCAGAGTTATGGTTCTTCTTAGGGACCAGATCTGAGCGTTGAGCACACCGGGTCACGTGGACATGGTGAATACGATTCTTAACAACCAATGTTCGAATGTTAGGCGAGACTTATCCCGATAAAGGATCTTGTATCTAAATTTAGTTATAGGATTGATGTAGTCTTTAAGTTGGTAACACTTAGGCTAGAGATATACAGGGAGACGATGCAATTTGATCAATAGATAGACAGACGGACGGACAGACAGACAGAAATATGGATAGATAAGTTAATTGATTGATTGATGTTTTGATAGATTGATTAATTGATTGAGCATTAGATACACATATATTTAGAAGATAGATAAATAGATAGATAGATACATTCAGATAGATAGATAAATAAATAAGTAAATTGATTTATAAATAGATAAATATATTGATTGATTGATTGATAAGGTGAATGATTGATAAATAGATTAATAGATAGACACGATTGATTGATTGATTGATTGAGTATTAGATATACATTTATAAACACAAATAGATAGATAGATAGATAGATAGATAGACAGACAGACAGACAGACAGACAGATAGATAGATAGATAGATAGATAGATAGATAGATAGATAGATAGATAGATAGATAGGTAGATAGATAAATTGATTAATAAATAGTTAAATAGATTGATTGATTGATTAAATGATTAAGTGAATGATTTATAAATAGATAAATAGATAGACAAGATTGATTGATTGATTGATTGAGTATTTGATATACACTTGTAAACACAAATAAATAGATAGATAGACAGATAAATAGATACATAAATTTAGATAGATAGATAAATAAATAATAGATACATCAATTGATTAATACATAGATAAATAGATTGATTGATTAGATGATTAAGTGAATGATTGATAAATAGATAGACACGATTGATTGATTGAGTATTAGATATGCACTTATAAACACAAGTAGATAGATAGATAGATAGATAGATAGATAGATAGATAGATAGATACATAGATAGATAGATAGATAGATAGATAGATAGATAGACAGACAGACAGATAGATAGACAGACAGATAGATAAATAGAGAGAGAGAGAGATTACATTTAATAAAGTTTTCTACCCTGCGTCAACATACAACATCATATAGTGACTTGCAGTGACCTTCAATCAATAAGTAGAGACTTGCAGTGACCTTCAATCAATAAGTAGAGACTTGCAGTGACCTTCAATCAATAAGTAGAGACTTGCAGTGGCCTTCAATCAATAAGTAGAGACTTGCAGTGACCTTCAATCAATAAGTAGAGACTTGCAGTGGCCTTCAATCAATAAGTAGAGACTTGCAGTGACCTTCAATCAATAAGTAGAGACTTGCAGTGACCTTCAATCAATAAGTAGAGACTTGCAGTGACCTTCAATCAATAAGTAGAGACTTGCAGTGACCTTCAATCAATAAGTAGAGACTTGCAGTGACCTTCAATCAATAAGTAGAGACTTGCAGTGACCTTCAATCAATAAGTAGAGACTTGCAGTGGCCTTCAATCAATAAGTAGAGACTTGCAGTGACCTTCAATCAATAAGTAGAGACTTGCAGTGACCTTCAATCAATAAGTAGAGACTTGCAGTGACCTTCAATCAATAAGTAGAGACTTGCAGTGACCTTCAATCAATAAGTAGACCTTCTTTCCAAGGTCGGTGGAAAAAAAAAAGTCTAATCTGAAAATACAAAATAACAATAAAACTAAAATGGATCCAGCGTCGTCCCACCATCTTTATTCATAGCAGTTTTTAAATCATTATCTTTTATTATCTTTTCTTTTTTATGTCTTTGTCATTTTTTTTTTATAGCGCAAGCTTCTTCGTTGTGCAGTTGTGTGTCTTTTGTGCTCAAGATTATGTGCGCATTGATTTTCACGTGGACATGCTTTAATAAAGCGTTCTAGGATCGCGGCGAAATCAAAATCTGTGGCTTTCTCCGAATGAAACAGTTACATATAGTCATGCTTTGTTAAACTTTCAATGTTACAATTGTGTTACTAAGTAAATTATCAAAATTCTACACTTCTTTCCAGTGGGTAGGGATTGGGGGGGGGCTTGATCTCTTTAGGGGCCCCTGCATTTTGACATTCGACATCATGACATGAGATAATGTACTTAATAAATATATAACTTAATAATATTTAACTCAGGTTACTCCAAGAGAGTAACCCCCTCACGGAAAGAGTTAATCTGTGTGGAATACATGCAACAGGGTCACTAGCTTTATATAACAGCACGAATAGCAAGACTACTTGGCAGTGGTGTAATATTTATTATTTGATGTAAAAAAAACATTTTAAAATCGTTTGTGCCCCCCCCCCTTTTACCCTCACCCCTAGCTATGCCACTGCTTCTATCTACATGTTATTATGAATGCACTGTTTATAGTAGATTACTTCCATTCCTGATAGTAATAAACATACTCTGCGGTTTTGCAGTTAGGTCGACACAGATAATTTCTTCTAGATATATATATACCTCTACCCCATAGGTCCACGTGACCGCACTAAGCTTGATATAGTAGCATGGTGTTATGGAGTGCATGTCGTTTTTTTTTTATGGTGACGGTGTGAAGAAGTTAGTGATTGGTTGATGACTATACAGTGTGAATGATGCAAGATTAGCGTCACTGTCATAAGCTGTCCTGGGTACGCGAAGCGACACCAGATTGCCAGAGTGAAAAGACGTGTTTTTGTAGTGAGTTAAATTTTGTTCAAAATACCATTTTATATTATTACCAAAGACCACTACTTTTATTTCTTCTCAAGTTCAAAAATCTCTATATTGTAATAAAAGTTCTATTTACCATTGTTCACAAAGAGACCATTAAAGTTATTTCAAGTTTTATAGGTTGAGATAAATACGCCTAAAGCGGTTTAGTTGTCTACCAGCAGTTTGGTGCTACATGTCAACGGCCGTCAACAGCACATAGAAAACAGACTATTAGACATATATCTTCATTAGTCATGGCCTGAATCAGACAGGAAAACAAATGAATTAGTAGAGTTTAAGTCTCTAGTCTACTTTACGTGTATGTGCAGTGCCTATTTTTGGAATTGGTGAAATTTTTCTTTTATGGTTTTAAAACTGTGTTTTAATCTAGAAGTCCTAAAATTGCATATCTTTCTTTTTTCCCCCTATTTCTCTTTCCATTACAACGTCTAAAAAGGAATTTGAGTTTTTTCCCCACCTATATGATTGCTATTTGTCGCTACCTGTGAATTTTTAGTAATAATAATAATAATTATTATTATTAATGGCATGCTTTTTATCACTGACGTAGCCAGAATTTTTTTAAAACCTCCTTGCCTCCGCACATGCTTTTTTTTTATATACTCAGGACATGCAGAACAAAGATATCTCTAAGAGGAACGAAAGGTTAACTCTGTAGGGGTCATTCACAACTGTAGTCTAAATAGTTTAATTAGGGGGTCATACAGAACTGTCTTAGTAGTCATTCACAACTGTTGTCTATATAGTCTGATTAGGGGTCATACAGAACTGTCGTAGGGGTCATTCACAACTGTTGTATAAATAGTCTAATTAGGGGTCATACAGAACTGTCGTTTTGACAGTGATCATACAGAACTGTTGTCTTAATAGCGGCCATAAAGTAATGTCGGTCTTTAGACAGGTCCCATAGAACTGTCGCTTAGTCAAGGAGGGGAGGGGGGTCGGGAAACGATAGGGAAGAAACAGTGCACGATTGATTTCCGTTTGAGTGTGTCTACGGGGGCGTGCATGACTGATTCTGTAAGTGTGCGTGGAACAACAGCAGAATGAGTGCTTGAACTAATGGTAGAGTCAAAGACGCTGGTCATAAAGTCCTGACCACGATTCCCCCCCTCCCGACTCTTACCAGCAGTAGCTTCTGCAATTCCAACCCGTCGCCCCCCCCTCCCCTCCCCTCCCCTCCCTCCTCTTTGTTCCCACAGCGTCGTAGTTGGGCACGCGCCGAAACGCAAGCGAAAGCATTGTAGATTGCGGTGCTGGCCGACTGCATGAATTCAAGTATGTAGATTTAGTCTAGCGGAGCAAACTCTGGGCGGGTTTCACTTATTTTGAATATTTTAACGACTACACTAAGAACCAACACGATAATTCTAGAGCAGTGTGTATGGGGAGGGGGAGTGACGGTGTGAGTAAGGAAGGGACAAATACCTCTCCACCCCCACCCTCCACAAGTTGAAAAAAAAAATGCTGAAAACAAAAGACGCAAGGGTGTGTGAGTAGGGGGCGGGAGGGTTGGTGTGGGGGCGCGAGATAAAAGGCTAATCAATATCATCGATCACAGGTTGATTTTATCGTGACATTATCAAGGGAAGAAGGGCGTGGGGGGGGGGGGTTGCGACGAACGAAAAACTTGTGATAGTGGTGTCAATAAAGTAAACACAATGACAGGCGTACAGTCAATACGGGACTGAATAGAATATATAGTGCCCCTCCCCCCCCCCCCCCCCAGCATAGGCGTTCATGCAACACAGATATAACATAGGCCCGGGCTTTCGTGTACTGGGGTTTTCAGGTCCGTCCATGTCTCCAGCAAGTCCTCCATCCTTCCATCAGTCTATCTATCTATCTATCTTTCTTTCTCTCTCTCTATCTATCTCTCTCTCTCTCTCCTATCTATCTATCTATCTATCTATCTATCTATCTATCTATCTATCTATCTATCTATCTATCTATCTATCTATCTTTCTCTCTCTCTCTCTCTCTCTCTCTCTCTCTCTCTCTATCTATCTATCTATCTATCTATCTATTTATCTATCTATCTATCTATCTTTCTTTCTCTCTCTCTATCTATCTATCTCTCTCTCTCTCTCCTATCTATCTATCTATCTATCTAGGTAAAAGATTAGCTATAAAAGAGCTCACTATACCGTAATGAAATGGCACAAGATTTTATTGATTTTGTTTGAGAAAAAAATGAAAAATTGTGACCAAAAATTTATGGACAACGAAACACTGTAAATAGACCTGCCAAAAATTCAGTTTTGTTATAGACACATATATCTCTATTTATATTGAGACCACACCAACAATCCAATTAGGCTTTTTTTTTATATAAAAGTCAACAAGGAAGGGATTTAACAACAAGTAAACTACATACTGACACCAAAACATTGTTGTTTTTTTTTGTTTGTTATATAAGAAAAGAAAGAGAATACAATGGAAAAACAAAAGGAATTCCAAACAACCAGATGTTCACACAATAGTTTCGTGTTAGTGACCGCGCCAAATTTTCGCCCGTAGAGTTATTTCCCATGTGAATCAATCATTCATTGGAAGTAAGGGAGAGAATAAAGCAAACATGCACGCACACACCACATTCCGTTTGAAAAGTTAGAATAGATTTATTTAACAGACTGGGCTGGGTCTCTGCATTCAATATTACTGAACAATAAAATTGGAAGAAAATTTGTAATAAAGTTTAAACATTTGAACTGATATCGATTTATGCTTTGGGCAAAATGATACGCTAATGAAGCCAAAGGTTAAGTATATGTTTTATTGAATGCAAGACATAGCCAATAACATCTTTACTCTCGGGAAAGTTTGTATGTTTGGTAATAGTGTGTTAAGTGTATTTAAAGGAGTCTGGTGTACTCTTATACTAAAGGTACAATAGCCCATATTCAACACTCAATTTTAACATTGAGAGATTCCTTTTTAGCGCCCCACGAGAGGGGAATAGCCGCTATTAGTTTTGTGTGGTCTGTCTGTCCGTTCGTCCGTCATCGTTTAGAAAATAGAAAATATGAAAATTGGGCATCATAATATTTTAGATCCTTCAAAGTTCTGATGCAACGGTTACTTTTTTTCTTTTCTGAAAGCGAACCATTTAATTTTTAAAATTAACTATGCAAGCAGCTTTTTCATTAAAAAAATAATTTAGAATACACCACTTTAAAGAAAAAATGTTCAGGGGATGTTATATGATAAGTTACAAACTCTCTTTGTAATCTTATTTATTTTTCAAATATCTTTGGAGATTCCGAGAGAACCTTTTTTTTTTTTTTTTTTTTTTTTTTTAACCGTATCGAAATCCCTTGCCATCTATTGTGGCTCTTATTATAGCGAATCAGGAACCCCATTAGTAACGAACCATGCTGAGAATTACTCCCTTAGAGCACGGAAGAGGAAGCGGGCAGTGAGTTGTAAGGTCGACTTATCCCCGTACAAGGACAGACCTCTTGCCGCAATGGACCAATATTTTTTCTCTCAATTCCTTGTCCCGATCGTCCCTCATGCAGAGCTCGGCATTCATAAAGAATGTGCTCTATTGTTTCGTCGTCCTCGACGCAGTGGCGGCACCGTGTGTCGTAGTTGTCCTTCCACCGTCCAAAGTACGCGCCTATTGGACAGTGCCAGACTCGGAACTGGGCTAGGACTGCCTGCTCCGCACGGCAGAGCTCCCACCATGCGTCCTTTCTGTCTGGTCTACTCAACTGCTTATGTAGCTCTCGGCCCTTGTCGGAAGCGTCCCAACTGTCGTACCAACGTGCCAACAAACGGATGTCGGCTAGGGATCGAACACTCGCGAGAGTGCACGGTTCATCATTTAGGGTGCATGTTGCCGCAGCGGCCTTCGCTAAAAAGTCAGCCCTCTGATGACTGACCAGACCACAATGGGATGGGACCCACTTTATAAAACTATTCACATTGAGCTGCAGAAGGCGTTCCACCACCGCAAGGAACGCTTCTACCTTCCAGACGCCTGCATGCTGCCCTTCAAGGGCATCGAGGGCAGAGATCGAATCGGTGAAAATGACCACGTCCACTGGAGGCGTGGATCCATTTCCGACTCTTTCCGCTACTCACTTCAATGCTACGAGCATTGCTTCCAGCTCAGCTTCCATGATGCTTTTCACATTGCAGGGTCCACTCAGCTCCACGGTGCCCTCGAGCGTCTGCACGGAGCCGTCCGTGTAGATAGTGGACACTCCAGCCGGATACGAAGCGATAGTCTTATTATAGCAGAGTGTCTATCCAACAGCTAGAAGAGATAAAATTAAGTGGCTGAAGTGGCTGCTGATACATATCCCACATAGTCCATGAAGTCTAGAAGCTACCCATCCCTTTCCCAGTACAGGACATTAATTTTGCGATTTCCTGTCCAACTTTGTCTATCAAAGTTCAGGAGTGTCAATTTGGATTGTAGGCCTAAATCAACTTCCCTTCTCTGCCAAGCACACGCTTCATGAGAAAAGATATAAATCCCGCCCTCGTCTTGTTATGGTACACTCCAAAATCAGAAGTTGTTTTTTTCTTAAATGATGCGTATATCTAAGAAGTATCTTTTCGAGTTTTTGAATTGCGCTTTTTGGAATCAATGATATATTTTGAAATTTCTGATTTTAGCTTGTAATAATTTTTGCATATTTTTTTTTTTTTTTTTTTTTTTTACATATTTATAGTTAAAGATATCTAAAATGTTTTCTGCAAAATGACTGAAAAATAATGACAAAATAAAAAAAAAAAAGGCACACTTTTAGACACATTAATATTGAAGAAGTTAGAGACCTCAACAAAAAGCGATGAGACCTCCGTTTGGGAGTATAGGTAAGAATTTGTTATCCAGCTATTAACCACATTAAGGATACAGCCTTGTCGACCTTCTGACCATGTAACAAAGCGGACATTTTTTCCATTGATTCTTTTTCATCGCAATGAAAACTTATTTAACGAGACCAACTTCAAAACCATTTTTTTTCGGTGTCAGTGTTTTAAATTCAGCATTGTATTTGCCTAGCTAAGAAACTATTATTATCGTAATTAATCATAATCTAAGATTCATTCTTTGGCATTGCCAAGATCGAGAATCGTTAAACGGAAAAAAAAATTCTTTGTCGTCTCCCCTTAAGTTTGTCCACTGAGGGCTGGCATCAACATTTTTTTCTTCAAGGTATGTTCAGGGCTCGGAAAAGTCTGCGAGATATTATGAGTTCTTTGTTGTGTTCAGAATATTACCTTTCATCCTTAATTGACGGAATGATCCAAGCGAGCCAACCCCCTGGAGGTCTAATTATTTTTTTCTTTTTGGGGGGGAAGGGGGTGGGAATAGTCTTCGCTGTCTCAAAGTCCAGAGTCCTAAGTGAAACAAGATATGAGAACCGTCTGACCTTAATGATCTAGCCTCGCTACCCACAGTCTTCCGGGCGGGGATATTGTCTGCTAACTACAGGTTTGGTGTACCTGCCAGATGGTCTGTCTCCTGGACTTAGACACATTCACAGACACACACTCCCCCCCCCCCACCACCACACATCAAGCACACACATATACAAACATTTGAGACCACTAGGTAAGTTATCGCCCAGACGATGAAGGTTCACGCCCAACCTGGGCAATAAGTTTAGAGCAAAAGAGGGCAAAAAATTGCGGTAAAAAAAAAAAATCTGGTGACATTTGTTTGTATCCATGTGTGTGAGGGAAAGTATTAGTTTCCCTTGGTGTTATTAAAATAATTAATTTCCAGTAATTAATTGACTAATTGGTTACTTTTTTCTATTGATTCAAGTCTTGTCTTTGTCAATGAATAATTGTGCAAAGTCGCAACTTGAGTCAAGAATGGGTGTGAGAGAAATAACGTGGTCACACTTTTCACCGGACAGACAGAGTTGATATAAGCTTTGTAAAAAGAGACAGAAATTGACAGACGGATAGAGTATCAGAGAAAGAGAGAGAGAGAGAGAGAGAGAGAGAGAGAGGCAGATGCGAAATAGGACAATAAGCAAAACTGAAAGCCAAACGATAGAAAGAATGATAAAGGCAAGGACTGATCAAACTCGACTCACTAGCACCAACAGCGAACCCCAGAGATGGTATGCAAATATTTCCTTCCATATTAGTTCGTGAGAGGAAGGGGGGAACTCGTGTGCTGCTTTTTTTTTTTTTTTTTTTTCTTATGTTCTCACGCTAATAGCTGTAGATCGATACAGCAACACGACAACAATCGGGGGAGGGGACACCCAGTGGGGGAGAAGCGGTTTAAAGTCTGATCGCGAGACGTGGCGGGAACCTGTAAGTACTGTTGACTTGAAACAAGTGAGGGATCGGGAACCTGTAAGTACAGTTGACTTGAACCACGTGAGGGAACGGGAACCTGTAAGTACTGCTGAATTGAAACAAGTGAGGGAACGGGAACCTGTAAGTACAGTTGACGTGAAACACGGGAGGGATCGGGAACCTGTAAGTACAGTTGAATTGAAACACGTGAGGGATCGGGAACCTGTAAGTACAGTTGACTTGAAACACGTGAGGGATCGGGAACCTGTAAATACTGTTGACTTGAAGCTATTGCTCGTGTGTCATGGGTAAGGGGGAAGGGAACTTTTAAAGTACTGTTGACTTGAACGCCTTGTTGGGTCATTAACATCAGCATGTCTAAGACAATGATGATATACCGCCTCTTTCAATTCATCTAAAAAAAAAATCAGAATTCCAACAGAGCTGCGCTCTAAAGTCTTTTATTCTGCCGGGAGTCGATTTTATTTCCTTGTCGTCTAGGCGACAACTTTCCTTGGGGGTCTCAAATGTTTGTAGGAGATGTCTCTCTATTCCGGATTCCATACTCTGCCAGTAGTTCTCCTCTATGCCATAGCTGGCAATCTGACGCTTACGTTGGTGTTTAAAGCGCTTCTGGTAAGTTTATACCGTCTTTCTTTAAGTTCGCCAAAAATTTAAAAACAAATCCACCTTTGGTATATGTTAGGTGTTTTACCTTAGGTAGCGTTCGAACAACTCTCCTGATCTTATCTTTGTCATCTTTCTGAGTATTTTATTTTTGTATTTCTAAGTTATGGCTCATTATTTAATGTGTTATTGCTAATTGACTTTTCAGTCTTCTGTCCTGAAGTGTCTCAAAATTAAATGATTGTATTAATTGTGTAACTCTAGTGACCATCTTGTCCTAATGTGAATATTTCTTTGTTATAAATATTAAGGCTCTATTTAGCTTCTGACTAAACGCAATATACAAGAAATAAACGTATTTATCGCTTATCTCACTGGCAATATCAACACGTTTCCAATTTCAAAGTGGAAATCTGGCCAGCCGTAAAAGATGTCGAACTCCAGAAAGAGCTCAGTGGACCCAGGGAAATCCTGAAAATTCTGACTTCAAAATTCCTAACCTTTTTTTTTTTTGGTTCCTCTTCTCGGCTTGCCAACTTTTCATGGAAACTGAACCCTCTAACGATGTTTACAGTTCCTCTTATCAGCTTGCAAACGTTTCATGTAAACTGGACCCTCTAACGATTTTCATAGAAATTTGACAGTTTATATATTTCTTTTAGAAAATAAAATTACTAGTTGATTGGCTACATTGGGAAGACTCTGGTTTAATCGGTATGATTTTTCGAACTATAATAATGTGAAAAGACATTCTATATGTTGAACACACATATGTCAGCGGGTAGTCCCGCATGTATTCATGATTAAAGAGTTAAATTAATAAATAGACTCTTATGTTACGCACCACCTTCAAAGTCAGGGTCGGTAGGCCTATTATTAGAATTTTAGATACTTTTTAACAGATTTACACATTTGCTAAATCAGGTTTTTTATGTTAAAGGCGGTTTGGGGGGGGGGTCTGTTTTCTCTGTCTTATCTGATGCAGGTGTAGCCTCTAATGGAGAGACGTAGATTACTGTTCAAATGAGTTTCTTTGATGCAAGCTACATCTATTTCTTTCTCATGCAGAAATCTTTTTAGAGCTTCTTTTTTCTTTAGGATGCCCTCTGCGTTCCATTGTAAGATTTTTAGACTTTTGGTCTTGGAGTGATGGCCAGTAGATTTTACTTTCCTGTCCCTGCTCCTGGCTGCACAGGCAGAGATAGAAGAACCAACAGCTCGCTTGTGTGGGCTCCTTCGAGGCTGAGAGCCGGCCCCCTACCTGCGCGGCAGTACGCCACATCTATTAGAATCGTTACTGAACTCCAACGTAGATGAGGTTGCGTGCCAATGTGTTCAAATACAATACATTGACTTCAGCCTGGTTGTCTTTCTGGGTGTGCTCCCATAGCCTTTGATCATCCAAGATCGCCTGCAAGGCAGCAGGTGTTTATTTTCGGAGTTGTCTCTCCTAGATGAGCTGCTATCCCTAGCTGACGAGCTTCATCTACCCGGGTTTAGAGTTAGCGCCCATAGACTCTCTTTTTGCAATCCTTGGATTCTGCAGGTAGAGTCCAATATTCATACGCATAAGAGAATGTCGCCATGATCAAGGAACGCATCAATCTCATGTTTTGTGTCGTCTTATTAGGGTTTCTAATAACAATATTTATTTAACTTCTATTCAAACAAAAAATTGTAAAATATCAAACATAAACAGAGGAGCCAAAAATTACATTAACATTAACGATAACTCATTGAGATAGCACCCGCGCACCACAAGGACCAGAGCGAGCCACAGTGAGATGGTTCACTTTTTTTTTTTGCACAAATGGTGAGCAAATCTTTTACACGGAAGACTCTACCAGCTCGACAGGCTAGCTTCCATCGCAAGACAGGAAGGTCCCTTACACTTGAGTTTCAGGCCGTTGACACTGACATAGTTGATGGCTTGTGTCTCTTGGAGCGGCGAAATGAGAGGTTAATAGAATAAGCATCGGTGAACAAGTTTAATTAGATCCTAAGGGAACGCAACTCTTTCTGGGAGGCTAACTCTGGTCTCGTGACATGTCCACGTCTGTACGATCGTCTTCCGGCAGAAGGGGATTGTTTTTCTTTCCAAACCAACAGGAAGTTGTTTTTTTCTTTGGGGGGGGGGGGTCATTTTGTGTGATATAAATTGTATTAAAATTATACTTACAAATACGGGACTCTTGTAAAACGAATTCACTAAAATAAAATGTACATTAATACGTTTACAATGTAAGAAATATTGTGGAATAAAACATTTCAAACGATTACGTTTTTAACTATATACGTGATAATTTCTAAGCCAAAGGATTTACAACTATTATTCATTTTGTTTTTCACTTATCTTAGATCATCAAATTTTGCTATTTAATTGATTTATATTTGTTATATCTCCATATAAAGAGTGGACTCTCTCAACGCTATACTGTTGGTATTTATAAATTCCTTCTAAGACATCCGTATCAGTTCTCTTCCAAAACGTCAATGTTAGTTCTCCTAAACAATATGCACAATTAGTTCTTCTAAAACATTAGTATTAGTTCTTCCGTCCAAAACATCAGTATTAGTTATTTTAATACATCAGCGTTGTTTCCTAAAAATTCAAAATTAGTTCTGTTAAAACTTGACTATAACATTACCATTACCTCTTCCGTCCAAAAGATTAGTATTCGTTATTTTAATAATCTTATCTTATAAAATACACTATATACTATACTGTAATATACCATGGTTGGTGATTATTTGTTTTCCTAACTCTTGTCCGGATTCATTTTATTTTAAACTTTATTACTTCAAATATGTAGGCTACAATCTGATTGTCATAAAGATCTTCTATTGCTAAACTACCTGTTTTTTTGTTTGTTCTTTTTAAATATGATTATCTTAGATTGGGTTGTAGAAGGCAAGAGAATATCTGAAAAAAAATTAGCATAATTGACAACAAAAAAAAAAGATTTCTGGGAATAAATGCGTTTTAATGTTCTTTCTTTAAGAAATTATATTTTGTTTTCATTTCTTGTTAAATTTCCCCATTTATTTGTAATTCCCGAGGTGAGATTCACTATCACAAATCCCAGGTTTTATATTGTACAAAATCTATTGTAGTCGCAGTATAGATAATCCCAACTCTGTATTGCCAACTTCACAGCTTGCTGGCTTTGAGCAAAGTCTCCAGCCAGTTTCATCTTCTTCAGCGTCTTGAAATGATTGTATGGAGAGTCAACATTATTTAAATGTAATCTGCCAAACAATTAGGGCTAGTATACGCTCTGGACTGTAGTATCGATGGTCCCGGATTCGAACCCTGCCCTCTACCATCCAACGACGTCTAGCTGGTGTTTTGGGGTTAGATGTCATACATTTTATCTTTGAAGGAACATGCCAAACACGTAAAACAAAGAAGGACTTATCCATCTCTTTGTTTCATCTCTAACAAATCTTCCTGCTTGCCTCATTCTGAGATAATCTCATATCTTTCAAAATTCAATGTGACCAGTATTTCTTTTTGTTAACGAAGCAGGCTAGTGGTTGGAAAAAGGTCAAGCCGACATCATTTTTAGGTTTTTAGGTACACAATAGACCTCAGCAGAGACAGTGGCTTCCTGAATATCATGTGGGCAGAGACAAGAGCTTCCTAAAATCATGTATAAACTGGGTAGAGACAAGAGCTTCCTAAAATCATGTATAAACTGGGCAGAAACAGGAGCTTCTTAAAAATGTTTTAACTGGGCAGATACAGGAGCATCATAAAAATAATGTTTTAACTGGGCAGATACAGGAGCATCATAAAAATAATGTTTTAACTGGGCAGATACAGGAGCTTCTTTAAAAATTATGGATTAAGAAATAATTCCAGCCTCAACCAGGATTCGAAGTTAACATCCTGACTTTGGCGTCATAGCGTATATCCACTAAACCGCTTGTTACCTTACTTCCAAACCATCACAATGCGATATTGCCAACCAGTGTACGTCATACAATGAAACATATTCTTAATCGCAATTGCTAAAAACAATCCCCCCCCCCAAATGTCAATGTTCTAATGCTATGTTTTTGCGTCGGCTGCTATCTGACTCCGTGTACTCGCGTTGACCAGTGACCACGCCCTAACATTTAGTTCGCCCTGACCACTCACCCACATCTCTACCCTCAAACGCCCAACGAGGCATTAATAATTCATGCAGTCCATTAACACAGTAGACGAGTCCAACAGAGACTACACGACACCGGCACATCAAGCAAGGTCTAGGGCAGTGTTTCTCAAAGTCTTGAATGAGACGCCCTCTGAAGATAAGAAAAAACAAACCTTTACTACCATCTAACCTTTTATTGAGTAAGACCCTAGATAAAAGAAAAGGATCTCTATCCGTGGCAAGATATGATATATCGGCTCTTTTTGTCTGAAGATTTTCCCCATCAAAATCACAAATTTATTTTTTCTGGATCACGCTAAATTGAGGTGCTCCTGCCAGAGGGTGAGCCACAGAAGGGACACCATCGTATTATTGTATTGTACCGCTACAGTGACGGCGTCATAAAACAGCGTGGTGGATGGGATACCGCTTTGCAAGAACCTTTTTTAAAACATTATCTCCACGTATAACATATTCGTTTATTAACACGATTTAGTTAGCACTCATAATGTTTGTTTATTTTTCATAATCTCTGCTAATCTTAATCGTTTCATTTTCTGACATTTATTTTGTTCTTAATTTTCCATGACTTGGTCACCACATTTCTTCATATCACGTATTCTTTTATTTCTCTCTTACTGTATATTACTGTTAAGCAAATGTAGAACAGATCTTTATAATCAGCTTGCAAACATAGAACAGATTTTACTTTAACCTATCCCTTAGTCTGTTGGACCGTTGGGGGAGCATGTTTTGGGCTAGGATGTAATAATCTTCAATGGACCTCGTTCACCAATAGTAAACAAACAACATTTACAGGGCCGGTCTTAGGCCACCGCAACCTATGCGGCCGTTGTGGGCCCCGCACTTTCATAGGCCTCACGCGAATTCTAGGTGTAATTTATTAAAATAAACTATTTTAGCTTATTATTAAAGGGTTTCTGAAATTCTCCTGAAATTGTAAAATATACCAAAAAGTCATTAAAATTTCCTGAAATTATAAAAATCTTCTGAAAACTGATTCAAATCTCCTTACAAACAAACAAAATTGGCATTTCTGGGTGTCATTCAATATGGAAAACGCCAATCCTATTAGCAATTTAAAAAAACGGCATTGTCAACTTTCATTTAATAAAAATGTAACAATAAGGCGAATTTTAACCAAAACAAGAAGTTCCAATACTTAATTTACTTTAATAGTCACAGGCAATATAAATATAGATCTAAATCTCTCTCGACCTCTTAAAAAAAAACAAAAGCGATATTTTGCTAGTCGAAAGTAAATCTAAAATGCAGATCTGAATGTTTATCATCTTTTTGTTGAAAAACTACTATCTACTGTAGATGGCTCGTAAAGTTAAGTTCACAGCGATTTAGTACTTAGTAAAGTATGAATAAAATGCAAAGACGAATTTATTTTCCAATACAAAATCTTAATTTTCACTTTTTATCCTTATCACAACCCAGAATAGGCCTCGCGTAATCCGTTTCGCATAGGTCCCCGCAACATTTAGCCACGTGATTCTCTATCTCTTCTATACAAATTATGATCTAATTTTTAATACACAATGGCTATCACGTGACAGTTTTTTTTGTCGTCGTTTTATCCATATTATCACATGACTAAATGTTGTTTGTTTACGATTAGTGAATGAGGTCCATTCTGAACACCCGAATCATGCCAAACAAACAAGATACAAAGAAGCCTTCCCCCCCCCCTTTCTTCTCAACATCATAACAAACGAAATGAAACTGGATAAGGTAACATGGAAACGAGTTAGTCATTAATAAAAGACGTTGTTTTTTTTTTTTGGTATTAATATCAAAAAGGTTCGTTGTGCTAACCCTAAGTTTTTTTTTAAGTTTTTTTTTGTTCAGTTTCTCGTTCACTATTTCACACTGGCCTATCTAAAAACTAGCCAGGTCACTGCTGGTGAATTTTCAAGTTTGTTACAAACCAGATGTCGTCTGGTTGAGTTGATACAAGTTGTCGCCTGCTTGGGGGGAGTGGGGAAGGGGGGAGATGGACACGTGCAAACACCTTTTTTTGTTTTTTAAATTTAATTTCCCTATTCGATTATATTTCCTAGCATATATAGATCTGGATACAATATTTATTTTTCTCAAGTAAAACAAACAATTACATGCAATATTTGCATTTTTCCCCCTGGTGTTAACAAAGTGTATGCACATTATATTTCTAGGCTGTTTTTGTTTTGTTTTTTAATCGAGGCGAGAATCTACATTTCTACATTTGCTATTCTTTCTCCTCTCTCCCGCCTCAACATCTCCTGTTCACATTTTTTTTTTGGCTTATGACATTGAACATGATTTTGGGGGGGGGGGGGCGGAAGTTGGCATAAATAATTCCTATTTACATTGCGCTATAGAAAGGAAGTACGCTTTCTTTTGGTTTCGTTGTCTTCGGGTAATTCACAAGGCAAACGATTTGAACCACATCTAGGAGCTGCCATCAACAACAACAACAAAAAAGTAATAGCTCCGCTTTGAGATCCATGGGGGGGGGGGCAGATAATGTAAAGCTAATCTGCTTTAACTTCGCACGGTTAACGAGAGGATCATGTGGCCAGCACAACGACTGACCGCCTTTTGCTTTCCCAAACGAATGTCAGGGTCAAGGTCGAGATGTAAGAGTGTTCTTTCAAAGTTGGCAATCCCAGTCTTTACTAGGATTCGAGGTTCCCGCACGCCCTGTGTAATGGACTGTGTTTACTTGTTTCTAATGTAACCATGTGTAAAGGTGGGCGGATTATTTAGGTTGTGTAGGCTGAAGAGATTCTGATGAAATCACCGGGGGATCTGTCATAGCTCAGTTCATAAAATGGTTCAGATTTGAACAGCTAATCTTTTATTTTTCCACGCCTTTCCGCATTTGAGTTTTGACATTTTCCGCCCTTTTTTCTCGTATTTCTGAGGATCGCAGTGGCTGAGTGGTAAAGCGCTTGGTTTCCGAGGTAGAACAAGCGAGATCCGTGCGTTTAAAAGACTTATATTTTATTTTAGTAAATTCAAAGTATCTTTTTTAACTAGTGTTTCTACATTCATCTATATTGAAGTTGAAATCAGTTTACATTTACGTAATAAAAGTTATATTCAAGTTTGTTTTAAAAGAAGTCTTATCAAGTTTATCTCAAACTGTACATTAAGAATACATCTACACTGGTTTAATTTTACAAGCTGTTTAGAGGTACAAACCAATGACCGAGTATTTTTTTTTTGTTACTGCATTGAGTGATATTCTCTTTGGCCTGTCGTAATGGTAATCCTCAGTTCAAACCCAGGTCACATTTTGTGTCGTCTGTCGTCCTACAGAAGGTTTGGACTAGGACGCAATAATCCTTATTTCTTAAGTAATTCCAAAACTTATTGAACAAAAAACATTGTAGGCCCTAAAGCTGGAGTCTAAATTATTGAAAAAAAAAATTAAATTTAGAACCTGAACCGAGAGTATACATTACTTAAAAATTAACCTCATTATCACGTGTTTTCTCTCTGAAATTAACAAAAGATTATCACGTGACGCATTGATCACCGGAAATAGTAGGAGACCGGATACAGAAAAAGCCGTCAACTTGCAAACTGGCATTTCCGGAATCGAAGTTCAAGAACCATAACCGAAGTAAAAAAAGAATCAATAGAATATTGATCTAAAAACACGCGTGGAGTACGAACCCAGAATGAAAATTGATTTCTACTGTTAACTGGTATATGGAGGATTTATCATTTCAAGATTTAATAGCAGTTGTATCTTTGGACAGTACTAAAAAGTCACACAATTAAAAATAAAACTTGAATGAACGTAGTGATTTTTAGATCTGCGCAGATCGAAAGCAGTTTGTGACCCAAAAGATGAAAGTGAGCATAAGGTACGGTAAGGTTCCCATTTCAGACCTTGTGGTCTATAGGGCAGATGATGTAGAGGTCATCTGTTTCTGTGGCATACGGCTATCGAGGGTGTCATGTGGCCAGCACAACGACCAACCGATTTTACTTTTCCCCAACTAATGTCAGGTACCCACCGCGCCTCCTAAGTGATGATAGAGACATCGTAATGTAACGCTAGAAGTGGCAAGAGCACCCCCACCCCTCCTTAATCTTTTCTGTGTTTCACAATTTTTTTCCTTAATGGAACACTTACATTATGAGTATTATAGAACTCTTTTTTTAGAGAGATTAATTCACGTGGTGGCCTGCTCTAGTTAATTATTTCAGTAGTTCTTGGAACACTTATTCAGGCCTCGGGGGAACACTAGGGTTCCGCGGAACACAGTTTGGCAAACACTGTAGTACAGGAATATCTAACACAATACGGTAATATTTAGTGTTAAATATTTTGTAAAAGTCACTCATTTGTCGTGTTTAGCACAAAGTGACACTAAAGTTTGTATAATTGTCAATCTGAAAAACAACAACAACAAACAAACAACAAACAAACAACAAACAAACAACAAACAACAATGATTGAGATTTAAACAGAAAATATTTTTTTACGGCTTTTCCCGCCTTTTTATTTTAACATTTTCCTCCCCATTTTTGTCATTTCTGCGGGGAGTGGTGACTGGGAAGGGGGGGGGGGTAAAGCGCTTGGTTTCTGAACCAAGGAGTGTCTATTTCGAGCCCCTGTTAAGACTGGAATTTGGAACTTTGAGATTTTTAGAACGACTCTTAGCCCTGTTCTAAAGCTCCTTTCGAGAATAGCAAAGTGCTAAGACTATTCTTTGATAGCGCGTGAAAGGTATTTAGCAGTGTGTTTTAAGTTCCCCCTATTCCCCGGTACAAGAAGTCTGGACGTGCATCAGTTCTCTCCCGTATAGCCTTGCATCCTTTCATGCCAGGCGCGAACATTTCTGTGAGAACGTGGTCTACTGTTTGGTCATTCTTTCAGAGGCGGCACCATGTGTCGGCACCATGTGTCGCAGTTTTCTTTTAACCGCCCCAACTTCTACTCCCGAAAACATCTCGAAAACGGCTCCTCTAACGTTTTTCTTAGAAATTAAACAGTTGATGTATATCGTTGGGAAAAGAATGACTAGCTCTTTTATCCACGCAGGGAAAACTCTAGTTTGACCGTTATAATTTTTCAAAGTATAAAAAGAAATAAATTTAAATTTGGCTAGAGAACTACAAAATATTTATCTTCAACAAGTAATACGTCTTCGGGTATTTCTGCATGTAGAGCCTTTCCCATCAAGAGTTTAATACATTAATGTTCAGGAACATATTGCGTACCGTCTTCGCAGTTTTCTTTTAACCGCCCCAACTTCTACTCCCGAAAACATCTCGAAAACGGCTCCTCTAACGTTTTTCTTAGAAATTAAACAGTTGATGTATATCGTTGGGAAAAGAATGACTAGCTCTTTTATCCACGCAGGGAAAACTCTAGTTTGACCGTTATAATTTTTCAAAGTATAAAAAGAAATAAATTTAAATTTGGCTAGAGAACTACAAAATATTTATCTTCAACAAGTAATACGTCTTCGGGTATTTCTGCATGTAGAGCCTTTCCCATCAAGAGTTTAATACATTAATGTTCAGGAACATATTGCGTACCGTCTTCTAAGTCTAGATCTAAAGACCTAGCATTGGAATTTGATAAAGTCTAGTAGATCTATACATTCAGGATGGCTGCCTGGTCGTGCGGTTTGCGCGCTGGACTGTCGTTGAGACTTGTCGATGGTCCCGGGTTCAAACCCTGCCCGCTCCCATCCCCCGTCGTCCTGCGGTAGGTTTGGACTAGGAAGTAATTATCTTCAGCTCTGAAGGAACATCCGAAACATGTAAAACAAAACAAATTCGCTCAACTAGAATTCTTTCTCGGGAGAAGGGGAAGTGGAGGGAGGGGGAATGGGGCGTGGTAAAAACATGTTCCATTTTTTAAAAACATTCATTTGTGTTTACGAGACAAACAATTTCTCTGTAAGTTATATAAAGGAGGTATTATATATATATATATTTATAAAGAAGTGTGTCCTATGTCTTTTGACAAAGCTTATGTCTGTTAAATTTATGTGTATGTTTCTGTTGTGTTGTCTGTATATGAGAAAAGAGTCCTTGTAATCACAACAAATTTCCATAAAGATCAATAAAGCAGTCTTAGTCTTCTATCAACTCACTCTGTCTGTCTGGTAAAAAGTTTGTTCACGTTTTTTTCTCCCACACCCAGACTCGGATCATGTTTAAATTGCATAATTTTGTTTTTTACCTGACAAAACAAGAATCAATTAAAAAAAATAACCAATTAGTTAATAAACTATTGGTAATAAAATTATTTTGTTTGGTATCTCGAACAAGGGAAAGAAATTGTAATTGACTGAATTGGTGGTATAAGCTGAACCAAGAGTTCGAATTCAGGTCGTTCCCCCCCCCCTTTTTTTTTATTTTTGTAAATGCTTTTTTTTTATTTTTTATTTGTCTAGACCTATTACAAATTTAATTAGATTACTGATCCAAACTAATTACGCTTAATATTAGCTTTGTTTTTTTTTAAAGTATTTTTATTGTATATTTTTGTTTGTTTGTTTATATTTTTCCTGTAAAAAAAATATATTGTATGTTTTTCTTGTTTTATTGGATATCTACATGTCGAATTGTTGAGGCTTTAAAGGTAAATTTAATGGTTGAACTGCTTCTATGGACACCGTATTGTCTTTTGAACTTGTTAGTCAGTTAATCCACCTCTCAATAATAGCTATAATATAATGGTCACTTTTTTCTGTATACATACATATATATATATATATATATATATATATATACAAATAGTAGTTAATAGATCAATTCACTCGCTGTGTAGACTTACGAAGATATGATTGATTTGCTGGGTAAGCTTTACAAGGCTGTATAGCACACTGGAGGGGGAGACAATTGAAATGATCTGCTTAATGGCCATTGAAAACGTACGCTTGAGTCCCACTAAACAAACAAGGCCAAATTTGTGGCCAAACTAATTTATTGAACATCTCGGTGGCCAGCGACAGGTCGCTATTGATTCTTGCTCGTTGGCATTGAACTCTTTGCGCGTGCGCGTGTGTGTGTGTTTATTCAAGACCCTTCTCACCCTGTGTCTGTGTAGGAAGTTACGGTGATTTTTTTTTTAGAAACAAAGGGAGATAAACTAACTCTATTTTAATGTGTCTGGGTGAATTCCGGTGATAATCTTTTATTATTAATTATTAATAATTATTTTAAAAAAAAGCCACAATCTAAGTATTTCAGAAACATTGTTTAAAATATAACTGAATTATAATTAATAGTTAATTCTATAATAAATCAAGTACAACATTTTCATACAATCGTACCAGTAATATATAAATATAAAATGTTTTTTTTTAAAAAGGAAGCTGCAGCCAATCATATTGGACACACTATGGTAGAGCCGAAGGCTCAACTCTACCTGACAGTTTTCAGGAAGGAAGGAAACAAACATTAATTAGCAAAAATAGTTGCCGCAGTAAGACATTTTATTTTACCTTTCACTCACGATATCCTAAATTAAGCTGAAATTGTGCACAATTATTTGTTCTACCTGACAACACAAGAATAAATAAAAACAAACAATATATAACTATACAATCTTCCCTAGTCATAAGTGTCTCACAAGCACAGTGGATAGCCATGAACTCAAATTAAGGTTGTTCCTATTCTTTTGTAAATGCTTTTAAAAAACGAGTACGGTAAAATCCAACCAAATCTCTGTTTTTTTCTCCACCCCCCCCCCCCTCCTTCTTCCCCATCTGGTCCAGACCAGTGATAGGATCATAGCGCAGTGAGAAAGCTAAAAGCTTGAAGTAGCGCTGAACAAAAACTATTGGTACAAATAGTATTAATCGCACAGATTTATTGCTGTTGATTAAAAAAAAGAACAACACTTAAATAATTAATTAGTGGTAATAAATAAATTGTGTTATATATAGAAACAAAGGGAAATTAATGTTACAGTATTTAGAGATATGGCTGTAAACGTGCAGTTGTTTCACATACGTTTTGTTAAAAAGCAGTATTTTATGACAGTTTCTTTGTTTATTGATAAGGTTGCTGTAAATCTCTTATTTCTCTGTTACTCGTCAACTAAATCGCTCGGTCAGAGAAACGAGGAGCACCTATTGCAGTGTTTCCCAAACTGTGTTCCTCGGAACCCCCAGTGTTCCGCCAGGCCTGAATAGGTGTTCCACGAACTAATTGAATAATTAAATAGTAGGCCATCCATGAGTTAACCACTCTTAAAAAAAAAAAAAGCAAATTGTTTCCAGTAAATACTCAGAATGTGCGAAGTGGTTCCCTTAAGGAAAAAGGTTTGGGAAACACTGGTCAATAGAATGGGCACAAAATGGCGACGTCGTTACAGTGCCTTAACCTGGAGGCTCTCAGATGCAGAAATGCAAATTATCCCAAACGTTCGCCCTAACTCAAAAAAAAAAAAAAAAAAAAAAGGAAGGAAAAAAAAAGGAAAAAAAAAAAAAGAGGGGTCCATTATCCTTCAACGTTATAGATGAATGGGGGAGCGTTTACTCGTATGTCATTATATTGTTATAGGTAAGAAAGAAAATGGGAGGGGTCCATGGCAAAATAAGCAATATTTAGCCTGGGATTTGGCGAAGCCAGTGGGTAATACTATAACATATACAAACACAAACATATAAATAAATGGAGATTTTATTTTTAAAAATTACTATGGAACGCTACCCGTAGTACCAAATTTGTCGTGTGTGTACACCTGATCCCACAGAGCCCCTTGGGTAAGGTACTATGCGGCCATCCCCAGTTTGAGAAGCATTGATCTATTGTCCAAGTTACTGTCTTACCGCAGCGAGCTCTAATGATGCCCCCAGGGTCAGAGCGAAAGAGAAGGACTTTTACAACAATAATTATGTGACTTTTCAAAGGCAACGTATTTTAACTGCTAAGACTTTGTATAACTAGTATATGTCATTATCCGACCTCTGTTTTCAATTTGAGTCTCTACAAATCAGGGGCGGACTGGCTATATTGGCATTCGGGCTAATGCCGGTGGGCCGATATAGAATGGGCCTGTGGGGCCGCCAAAGAGGCCACTTTATAGCGGATTTTTAAAAATAATCTGTGCTGGCCACATAACACCCTGCTTGTTAACCGTTGGCCATAGAAACAGATGACCTTAACATCGCAAGATCTGAAAGGGAAACTTTACTTTACTAAATCATAATTTATTAATACCAAAAACACAACCTAATAAAATACTGAATGATAAAGACACATTTCTTATTCCATATGCAAAGACATATTTATATAAGTACCCCTTCTTCCCTTTTGCCTTTAAAGCATGGATTGGGTTGCTGAATCAGCCAACGTTTTAGAAGAGTATAAGCCACTAAAGAACTAGACAAATTAGACTGACACATGGGTACGCTTAGGATGTAACAATTCTCTTTTTCGAAGTAACGTCTGTAATTTATAATTTAAGAAGAAATTTAACTTACATTGGAATGATTGGATACAATATCTTTTAGCATAACTTTGAACGGTCGCTGAAGCACCTAATTGTAACTTTCAACGAAAAAAGCTAAACATATCTTACAATAAACTACAAACAACGCACCTAAACAAAAACCCAGATAAAACAATGTAAACTTATTGATCGTCCGCCACATTTTTAATCAGATCTCTACACGCCGTTGTTTTGTGTAAGTTTTTTTGTGGGGGTTTTTGTTTTGTTATAGTTTTTTTTTCTCTTTCTTCTTGTTTTAAGCTATTGAAGCGCGAACTGAGTTATCGAACCGATATGAGATCAATAAGTTGAAAATTAATTTTTTAAATATTGATACATGTATTATGTAGGGCTTCGCACAGCAGTGAAGCATATACAATGTTTATTACGCATCCGCTGCACATCAGCTGAAATGTGTTTAGTAATAGAGGAACTATGTATATATTGGGGCGTGTAGAGAAAGAGGTGTTTTTTTTTTTTTAATTGCATGAGATCAAGAGAGTAAGGGAAAATGAGAGTATGAAATAGAAAAGAGAGGGAGGGAGAGAGGGAGAGAAAGAGAGAGGGAGGGAGGGACAGAGAGATGAAGGGAGGGAGGGAAAGGGGGAGAAAGAGAGGGGGAGGGAGGGAGGGAAAGAGAGAGGCGAGGGAGGGCGAAAAAGAGGTATATATAGAGAACACGAGAAAGAAGGAGAATGAGGTAGAGAAGGAGAAAAAGAGACAGATACAGAGAGAGAGAGAGAGCGAGAAAGAAGGAGAGAGAAAGATGAAGAGGGAGAAAAAGAGAGAGAGCAAGAATGAGACAACGGTTAACTAGGATGTCATGTGGCCAGCACAACGTCCAACCGTCTTTTACTTTCCCCAACTAATGTCAGTTACCCTTGGCGAGTCCTATAAATCCCGATATTCAAAATCTTCGCTGGGATTTGAACCCTCACACGCCGACACACCAACACACAAATAAACACAGACGCACGCACTCGACGTAAAAGGTGAAATGTTTGAAACGAAAAGGTTGGTAGCCTTCATAAACTATTAACACGCCCATTGTTTAGCGAATTGATTTGTATTTTTTCTACTTTCTCGTCCGGTAACGTCGTCGCCCGGTCTCTATGAAGTGTTCACGTCTATGTGGTGAGTGATAAGGCTGGCGAGACACAAGACATTGTCTGTGAGACAACCAGCTGTTAGGTCTGTAAGACCAAGCGTATATTGAGACCAAAATGGAGGTCTACAAGACATGCGTTCTTAGCACGCTACTGTACGGCAGTGAGTCGTGGACAACCTACACAAAGCAAGAGAGAAATCTAAACTCATTCCATTTGCGCTGCCTTCGGCTTCAAAATAACATAGAAAAAAAGAGTGTGTAATACTGAGATCCTCGCGAAAACGGGCCTTCCCAGCATCTTTACGGTCCTTAGGCAACGCCGCCTGCGCTGGCTCGGATATGTTCGTTGGATGCAGGACAATCGCATCCCGAAAATCATTCTGTACGGGCAACTTGGCGTCTGGCTCAAGAAAAACTGGTCGCCCCCACCTCCATTACGTTGATGTGATAAAAAGGGATTTAAAATCAGTGAACATTAATACTGACCGCACTAGTTGGAGAGAGACGGTGACCAAGAAAGCTATGGACAGCGAGAAAACATGGGCCTCGATTCTTGAAGAAAAGCGTGCCACACGGAAAATGGCCAGCTCCTCTACCACCAAAGCGAACGCCACCTTGACATGCAATATATGTGGACGGGAGTGTCTCTCCAAAATAGGGCTTCACAGCCATTTGAAAAAGTGCTCGAGATGAACCATAGTCTTTTCACGGCTGAAGGAGGCCGATGATATGATAAGGAGACACAAGGCAGATTTCTAAGATGCAAGACATTGCAAAGAACTTTACTTGGGTATTTTGTGTGTGGCAATATTTTGAGAAACAAGATGCACTTCTGACACCATACATTGGTTTTATGGCACAGAACTTACATCGAAGACACATTTCCGAGACCCATCAATTGCTTACATGACAGAAGATTTGCTTTGAAATCAAAGAAGGTATTTTTAAGTTTCATGCATTGATATAAGACCCATTTTTATCTATCTATCTATCTATCTATCTATCTATCTATCTATCTATCTATCTATCTATCTATCTATCTATCTATCTATCTATCTATCTGTATCTATCTATCTATCTATCTATCTATCTATCTATCTATCTATCTATCTATCTATCTATCTATCGGACCGAATCCTGATGTACCGAAAGAAATCCAATTATACAGTCTGTTATTAGCACCAAAACGATTGCGTACCGGTGTGGTCAGATTAAACGGATTCGACAGTGATAGTATATATGTCCTATTAAAATATTTAAAAAAAAAACATCTTCTTGTAAATAAATTTAAGAAATTCTAACTTTTTTTAAAAAACTTTTTCTTGTACACCGAATTTATTACGATTACGTATACATACATTTAACCTGAATTATTTATTTTTGGTAATACAACAATGGGGACACAATTGAATTAAGTGGTGGTTATTAGTCCACACATACTTATACTAACAATGAAACCAAATAGTCCAATATTTGGAATAAAAGAACAATAAGACTGCAACCTCGTTGAAAGGCTTTTAGGTTGTACTCTTCTGAGTTCTCAGAACCGAAAACACCATGTGGAAACAATGCAATTTGCTGTATGCCTGTATATGAGTGATTGTCGCAATGCCCGTTTGTTAAATAGGTATATACTTTTAACAGTTAGGATTTATGTTTGTGATATGGTCTGTGCTATATGAATACTAGCATTCTAAACTCAGGTAACAAATGTCCTTAGTACATGAGGATGGACAACCTTTACAAAGAGTCACATCTAAAGAGAACAGAGTAACGGTAAAATGGAAGAGGTGAGGGGTGAGAATGGGAAAGGAGGGAGGGTGGGGGAGGGAAGTCCACTAATGACGGAGAGATAGTTAATAGAGTTAGAGAGTCAAAGAGAAAAAAAAAAGTCTTTTTAAAGACCAGAAATTGAATACCTGCGGAGTCAGCGCTGCCGATGACCTGGAGCCATGAAGATCGAGATGGACGTGGTGGGGGGGGGGGGGATGATTTTTAGGTTTGCTGGGGAGAGTCCGCCACGATGAGCTAGATGTGATTTCTTAAGGAGGGAAGCGGGGGTGGGGGTGGTGGAGGTCTCTCGGAGAGCAGGAAGGAGGTGCGCTCGTGGTGGGCAAAGGGGTTGTCGTCGATGGCTTGTCGCTGATGGGTTGTCAGTGAGGTCACAGTAAGGTTGGAAGATGTGAAATATTGTTGTTGTTTTTTTTAAAGGTAGGCTCTTGAGATGGTTCAAATAGTTTAAAATGTGAAATAATAAAACATTGACAGTTGAATCGGGTTGAGAGCATACGACACACAGTTTGAGTAAGGAGTAAAGTTCCCATTTCAGACCTTGCGGTCTTTAGGGCAGACGATGTAATTATTTAATTAGTTTCTGTGGCCCACGGCTTACGAAAAAAAAAAGGGTGTCATGTGGCCAGCACAACCTAACCGCCTTTACTTTTCCCCAATTTATGTCAGGTACCCATTACAGCGGGGTGAACTCAAAGGCGCCAAAGAATCCCGAAATTAAAAATCCCAGTCTTCACCGAGATTCGAACCCGGGAGCTTCGGTTCGGGAGTCAAGCGCTTTACCACTCAGCCACCGCGCCCATTACCATTCACAACATTATATAAAAGTCATTTGCGAATAGTCTTCATTTCTTAGTGTTCTCAGAAGTGTTACCTAATGTTTAGTTTATAGCGTTTATAGCAGTATTTCTCAATCTTTTTATTGTGACTCCCTGTTGTTGACGGTCGTTGACTTGTAGCACCAAACTGCTGGTAGACAACTAAACCGCTGTAGGCGTATTATATCTTAACTTATAAAGCTTGAAATAACTTTAGTAACGTCTCTTTGTGAACGATTTGTGGCGTAAATATTTTTTCTTTACAATATAGACATATATAAACTTTATATGAAATAAATGTGGTAGACTTTAGTAATAACATAAAATGGTGTTCTGGACAACATCTAACTCACTACAAAAAACACGTCTTTTCACTCTGGCAATCTGGAGTCGTCTGTGGCCTACACGAGACAAACTTAAGACAATGCCGCTTATCTTGCATCATTTACACTACGTAGCCTCTAACCAATCGCTAACCTCTTCCCACCGTCACCATAGAAATAAACAAGCCCATACACTCTCCATAACACTCCCCCCTCCCAACAACAAAAAAGGTATTTCATTAGGGGACTGGGGAAGCGCGGATTTTTTGTTGTTCGAGCGATTTGTTACATTCGGGGTTGCAGAAATGTATTCTACTGGCGTCTTGAGCGCATACTTCATCATTGTTTTTAAGGAAGGGTAGGGTCTGGGGCTTAAACTGAAGCATAGAACGACGTCCCCCCCCCCGGTTAATCCACTAGGGTCAGAATGTTCATTCCTATTTCTTTACTTCTTCTTCGTTCTCATTGTTATGTTGGAGTGTCCAGATGACTAGACCAATACATGAGATGAACTGCGCAGTGGTTTCCAAATCAGGGAGCTCTCCATATAGTTTTCTATATTCTATTGGGGTGTTTTGGGGCCAGTGTCTTGTACGGGCCTCTTGGTAAAGAGAGCAGTTTTGGAGGACGTGGTCGGCATTCTCTGGTGATACTCTATATGGGCAGATTTCATTGGTTCCAATTTTGAGCTTCCGGTATTTCTTTACTATAGACTTCTTTTTTTTATCTTCTCCATCACCCAGCAGACGACTATACACCTCCAATCCCTCTTTAAAAAAAACTTCTCCGACTCTACACACGCTTTCAATATATCATTTCAACCCACTTGACATTCTTGCCTAAAGCTCCAAATAGCCAACTGAAATATGAATTGACTCTCATTATCAAACAACTAATGCTAGGCACACAAAAAAAACAACAAAAAAACTAACTGCAATGACGTCATCAAAAACTGTGTTGAACTGTCTGTATAAAGCAAAAAAACTATTCGAAAGAACATGTTTATAATTATCTATATAATGGACTCTACACACGCTTTCTATTACACAGTTCAACCCACTTGACATTCTTGCCTAAAGCTCCAAATAGCCAACAGATATATAGATGACTTAATTATCAAACAACTAATGCTAGGCATTAAAAAAAAAAAAACTAACTGCATAAAGCAAACAAACTATTCGAAAGAACTTGTTTATAGTTTTCTATATAATGGACTCATCCAATCTTCTGCAACTAGCAAAACATTGTGATCAATCTTTTTGCTCCCGTCACAATAAGCTCGTAGATTACTGGACCTCTCTACCTGTCTCTACGAGGTCAATAGGGAGTGTCTATCTACAAGGGCGTAGCTAGGAATTTTCCATCGTTTGGGGGCAAGGGGGGCTTGACTTCTTTGGGGGCCCCTGCATTTTGCGTAATATTCATTTTTTAATGCAAAAAACACTCATGTGGGGGCCCGGGAGATTTTCAAATTCTCCTCCTCCTCTCCCCACCTTAGCTACGCCACTGCCTCTCTTCAACACCTTTAAGCTATAGAGAACGAGAAAGCGCTAAGGGAAAGGTACGCTGGCCACATGTTTAATGATATCATGTTAGATATTGGTGTACATGTCCTAAATTATATTTGCTGTGACCATGGACACATTTTCTGACATAGAAGAGAACACCTGGCAACAGGCGGCTCCCGAACGAGACAGAGATAAATATTTCTGACAAACGCCTCGGGTGACATACACATTTGAGAACAAAAAGGAAATGTACTTTGTTTTTTTCTTTCCGAGGACATACGTAGACGGCATAAAGAGAGCTTAAGCCAACCACCGGTGGACAATGGTTATGTCTGCGCTGGATGTGGTAAAAGATTTAGGTCATAGCTAGGACTGCGAGGCCACGTGAAATAATGCACTCCTTAATCTTCATGGTGAAAGACAGACCTTATAGTTATCAGTTAGCATTTAGACCCATGCACCAGTGGCGTAGCTATTGTGGAGGGTGGGAAAGGGGGGGGGGAGTCCAAATTTGAAAATTTCCCCGGGCCCCCACTTGAAGAGGTCCACCAAATGAGTTTCCGAACTTTTTTTTTATATTAAATATTATCTCATGTCATGATGTCGAATGTCAAAATGCAGGGGCCCCTAAAGAGGTGAACCACCGGGTACCCTAATCCCAAGCTACGCCACTGCCATGCACCAAATAAATAATAATTGCTTGTACATAATTTCTTATAACAACGCTTATGATAACTCTGTCTGTCTGTCTGTCTGTCTGGTACATATTTTGAACACGTTGTTTCTCCCATTTACCATTTAGGGATCAAGTTGAAATGTGCACGTTTCGTAATTTAAAAAAAAAGTTAATTAAATAGTGTTAATTAAATAATTTTGCTTGATATCGTAAAGGGGAAATAAATCTTACAGAGTAGAGACATATTGCTTTAATTGTGGAGTTCTTCCCATTAAAAAAACCAACAACTTTGCTTTTCTACTTTGTATATGTTGCTAGTTCTATATGTACACACAAACACATGCTGCAATTAAGTTCCCCAACGTGTTCCCCGCCCCCCTCCTGTTTTTTTTCCATACACACGCGCGCACACTCACAAGTCCTTTCTTTGGCATGCCAACACAAGTACAATATTGACCCGGCGTGTGTCAATGGCGTTCTCGTTTTACAAACTTCACGCTGAAATGTAAATGGATTTCAAAGGGTTAACACAATGTTTAACTCTTTAGCTACCACAAGCAGCTGCCAATTAAGTGGCCACAGTGTTTATTTTTTTTTTCATGGTAGAGCAGTAAAAGAGTTAAAAAAAATATCTTGGAACAAATGCATCGAATTTCCTGGTGATTTTTTTCGCATCCTGATATTTGTCACGAATAAAGTTAATTTAGTAAAAAAGATTGTTAAATGAGAATACATACTCCATCCGTTTGCTGATCGCAGGCATTTATTAGATTACTGTGAAATGCATTCAGAAAATATACATAAAGAAATCTATTTTTTCCTTTCAATCTATGGGATCATCTGTCTCAGTGGCCCACCGCTACGAGGTTGTCATGAGGCCAGCACAACCATCAACCACTTTTACTTTTTTTATACAACTAATGTTTGGTACCTATCAGAGTTGGGCGAACTCAGGGCACCCTTCAAGATCCAGAAATTAATAAAATCCCAGACTTCATCTGAATTCGACCCAAAACTCCTTGATTCGGAAATCAATCGCTTTACGACTCAGCCACCACACTCCAATACTCAAAGAAAGTCTTTTACTATAGTTCCTCTTGAGTTATTAACGGTCGTTAAAAAAAAGCACCGATATCTTAACTCTTTCAGTCCGTAAATTATTTCCCATGTTTCAATGGAATTATTCATTTTGCTCGTTTGTATTTCGTATTGTATTGTATTTAAACTTCAATAACGTTTTTGTTTGTGATCAGAAAATGTTATATTAGGTAAATAGAGATAAAGAGAATGTCATACTGTTTTTACACAATGCACATTAAAGTTTATAAAACCAAAAATTAAATTAAATTTAATGGAGTCGAATCAACGTTGGTATCGTTGATTAGGAGAGAAAGAGTTAACAAAGTACGTCTAAGCCACACAGAAGGTATGTGAAAGAATCCACGGGAAGATAATATCGGTCGGATAGAGAAGTAACACAGTTGGACGCTGGAGGAGTTTAACATTGTAAATGGAGGGTGCTGGTTAGCAACTTTTTGGTGCCGATAGGACTGACTTCTGAAATGTGAAGACAAAAGATAAACCATGGTCCCGGAATCGTGTAAGACTCCCTTCTTAAGGGCGACCTACTGTAACGTGTCATGCGAGCCCATTGTCCAACTCACATACTCACGAGTCCAGGGTCGGACTGGGTGTCAAAATCGGCCCGGGCATTTCTATACAATCCGGCCCACAAATTCTATATCATATGTTGGGCATCGATTTCTAGGTCTACCTGTCCTCAACTTCATTATGCTAAGTTTGAAAATGTATCAATATTCATGCATACAATGAACTCTATATCTTTATAGAAATAAAGTATTACACTGTAGAATCTGATTCTTTTAAACATGACGATCAGATGGACTCTTATCAAAGAATCTTATAAACCTTTAACAAATTGATATAAGCCATAGTTGCATCCATGCGACCCTTTTGGTGGCCCTACCGGCCTATTTGGATACCAGCCCACCGGTCATTTGCCCAAATGCCCATATAGCTATTCCGCCCCTGCACGTTCTTCGTAACGTATTATTGTCTAATAACGTGCATTCGTAATGAACCGGCTCTAGAGTTTACGTGTCCAGGTGGCAGTGTCTATAGCGAGAGTCTAAATTCTTCTTGATAGGCGCTGATTGGGCAGTGGCCTGTTCTGAATCTAGCAATCGTGACTTGGTCATTCCTGTGGGCGAACGACTCGGCTGCCATACACTCCGTACGGAAAATTTTTACATCTTCTTGGAAGAAATCCTTCTAGTCGGACACTAACGCACCTGAAGACAATCAAAGAGATGGAGACGTCACACCGAAGAAAGGTTCTAAGAATGTTTGCATTGCCGTGTCTCTTACGGGTATTCTTGGGTAAATAATACAACATCAGGCTGTTATTGCTTGAGAATACACGTAACGGCCTCGGTTAAATCACAGCGAACAAGAAACACGAAGGAACGAGACATCCTCGGTAAGTGACAAGAGAGCAGGTGGAAGAAATAGTTTGGCCAGATAACAAAGTTTGTCCTACGATTGTGTATGACGTCATTGTGCAGAATGACGTATGCTGCTTTGACGTCATGCACGCAGATACAGCTGGACACCCGCTATTTCATAAATTTATCAAGATTTGTAATTCAAGGCGAGATCGTCATACAGAGTTAGCTATATATCTAAATATGAAGATAGATAGATAGATGATAGATAGATAGATTGATATAGATAGATTGGTAAAGATAGATAGGTAAAGATAGATAGATAAAGATAGATAGATAGATAGATAGTTTTGTAAAAAATGTTTTGTTTGTAAAATGTTTTATATGTTTCGGATGATCCTTCAGAGTTGAAGATAATTACTTCCTAGTCCAAACCTTCCGCAGGACGAAGGGGGATGGGAGCGGGCAGGATTTGAACCCTGGACCATCGATAAATCTGAACGACAGTTCAGCGCGCAAACCGCACGACCAGGCAGCCATCCTACGCCGCCGGTCGACAAGATAGATAGATAGATAGATAGATAGATAGATAGATAGATAGATAGATAGATAGATAGATAGATAGATAGATAGATAGATAGATAGATAGAATGTATGACTGTAGTAGATTTTCATAAAAAAAAAAACTTGCAATCTTCTACCAAGAAGCAGTCTCCTATTCGTCCTTAGAATATACCCAAATGGAAAAATGTCCATAGAAACATTTCGATTTCAGCGAATCATTAGAACAACAAAACAAAAGCAGCCTTAGGCTAAAATACATTGAAAGCAGGCACCGTAACAATACAATTGTTATTTGTTATCTACACGTTAAAAGGTAATTTCTTGTTTTATAACTCAAAGTGGGGGTTGTTTATCCTTTCGATTTGTTATTGATGCCCCCCCCCCCCCGGAAGCAGGACTGGTATGTTAAACAATCCATGAATCTAAAGACTTGGTCTTATTTATCTGTTCGTGTCTTTATTGATACTAGGTAACAAGTAACAAGCAAAATATAATTTTTTTTTATATTAAGCTTACCTAAGGGAAAGATCTCCGCACTTATAACTTTATCTTTTAATAATCAGAAGTTATTTCCCTTAATCGATATGAAATAAAATAATAAATAACTAATAAATAATTGATTAATTGGTTGATATTTTAATTGATTCATGTTTTGTTAGGTTTAATAAATAATTGTTTAAAGTTTGAACTTGATCCAAGAATGGGTGTGGGAGAAATACGTGTTCTAAGGGGACGAAACCGTACATGTTTAGCCACATCCGATAATACTGAAAGATGGAATTCCCGTGTGGGTATCCAACAAAATAATTAGTTACAAGTAAATAATTGACTATTCGGTTATTTTATTATATTGATTCATGTCTTTTCTCTATGCCAATGTGTGAGAAATAACGTTTATCGTACAAACAGTTTACCAGACGGACAGACTGACAAACAGACAGAAAAACAGACGGACAGAGTGAGTTAAAATATACTTTGTAAAAATTTTTTTAAAATGTGTATATAAATGATGATTTTGATGATTGCCTTTGAAAACACATGACGTTTTTTTTTGACTGTGTCAGGAAAGAAATATTGTATTCTCTAAAAGTATCTGAAGCGAAAGAAATAGTATTTGTTCCAGAATATGGTATAAGAAATTCTTTTTTATTTTTTTTTTATATTTTAACTTAGATTCTTATTGCACTTTGTATCAACTCCTTGTGGCAAATATTACCCGCTTCTTGTTGCACTTTGTATCAACTCCTTGTGGCAAATATTACCCGCTCCTTGTTGCACTTTGTATCAACTCCTTGTGGCAAATATTACCCGTTTCTTGTTGCACTTTGTATCAACTCCTTGTGGCAAATATTACCCGCTCCTTGTTGCACTTTGTATCAACTCCTTGTGGCAAATATTATCCGCTCCTTGTTGCACTTTGTATCAACTCCTTGTGGCAAATATTACCCGCTCCTTGTTGCACATAGTAACAACTTCTAGGTGCAGATAGTATCAATTTATTGTTGCACATATAATCATCTCTTTGTTTTCTAATGGTATCAACTTGTAAATAGTATCATCTTCTTATTGTACTCCTTGATGTACACATTAACCACTCAAAATTGTACACACTGTAATATCAACTCTTTGTTGTACAGATTCTCAACTCAAAAACTGTCATGGAATCCCCATATTACAATTATACATAAAACAATGAACCATAATCTTCAACTACAAAAACGAAATCTAATAAAATACTCAGAAAGACACAAAGATATAAAGGCACATTCCTAGTTCCATATGCTAGGACACATTTGTACAAATGCCCATTCTTCCCTAGTGCTGTTAGAGCATGGAATGGGTTGCCTGAGCTAACCAGGAAAACCAGTGACTTGGCAGAATTTAGGTCATTGCTTAATATGCATGACGCGTAGGACATAATCATCTTCTTTTTGAAGTAACGTCTGTATTTTATAAGAATAAAAATAGTTGTGCAAATTATCAGCTTATAGTTGTACAGATAATCGGCTTATTCTAGCACGTTATCATTATATAGTTATAGATATTATTAACCTCTTCTATGAATATAAGTTGTAGCACATGTTATCAACATATTCTTGTACACAAAATTAATTAACATAAACTTGTACACACTATGTACTCCTTCTAGCACACTATACCAACATATACTTGTACACATTATCAACTCCTTGTTGTACATTTAAATACCTTTATTTACTCTGTACATGTATAAACTGACCTAGACAGTCAAGACATTTAAACATGTCTATTTAAACTACAAAGTTGTGTCCTGATGTTCACAATTGTTCGGAAAATAGCTCAATAGTGGTTGGAATGTAGTCCAGGCCACAGGAGAATTCTTCACCACGGATGTATCTAGTTTCACATCATGAAGTCGATTGAATTTTTTTCTTCTATAACTTTCTTTTATTTTAAACACCAGAGGACCTATCTTGAAATTTATTCCGTTATTTCAGTTCGACCTGTGCCATCTATAAATGTTACAGTACAGGCGCTTCAGGTTAAGTCAGATAAAACAAAATTCACACAGACAAAAATAAAGTCAACTTGCAAAACGGCACCATTAGCCAAAAGGTGGCAGACACATTATATATATATATATTTATATATATATATATATATATATATATATATATATATATATATATATATATATATATATATATACTAAGATGGGGAAGGGGCAGCCCAGAGTTTAATAGCTTATTGTCAACAATAAATCTAATATCTAGACTATTCTAGACAGTTAATGACACTTGGCATGTCCAGCCATGGTGGACAAGAAATAATAAAAAGAATTTAAATGTATCGCCTAGGCAAGGTTCATTTTAAATGTGCTTTTTCTTACGAAGCTTAGATCAACTCACTCTGTCCGTCTGGTACAAATCTTGTTCACGTTATTTCTCCCACTTCCCATTCTTGAATTAAGTTGAAACTTTGCACAATTATGCATTGTCGACAAAAAAAAATACAGAAAACAATTTGAAAAAGGTTACAAAGACAGTTTGTGTGGAAATACAAGCTCAAAATCGGCCCCCGTAGTTGTCCACACAGGCAGGTAAAAAGGCAGGTTTCAATATTTGCAGAAAGAACATCTTAAAGAAATAAAAACTATTTAGTATGCCTATAAGTGGAACATAATTTAAAACAATTAATAAGTAGTTTTTCATATTATCGCGTAATCAGCAGAGCTGCACCACAAATGTGTAACACTTAACTAAAGATTTTACGGAAATGTATTTTCTGTATAGAGGCACTCCACCACACATTGATCCTTTACAAAACAATTAGATAATCCTTAAAAGACATCAGTTAGGCCATGTTCATATCTAACTTCACATTCACTTTCACCTATCTCTTGGTCTGCTGAACTCTTGGGGCACCACACAAGATCTGTCAACCTTCTTTCTCCATTCTTCTCTGTCATTTGTCTTTGATAGAATTTCATTCTAATATTCTTTGTGAAATTATTGAAACCTGCTTTTTTACCTGCCTGGGTGGCCACTTCTGGGGCCGAATTTGAGTTTGTGCTTCCACACAAACAGTCTTTGTAATCTTGTTTAAAAAGTATTTACGAGTTCTCCCTAAGGAATAAAAATAGTTTATTTCGTAAAAAGGACTGCAAAGTCACCCAATGGCTAAACAAAGATAGACGGCATACTTTGGACATTGGGTCATCTGATTTAACTACTGAAAGTGTCAAGCACATTCTCCAGTCAATTCCACTGTGAGGCTAACATAAAGTCTAGTACAAGCATGATGTAGACCTGAGTTAATATGACGCTTTATATGTTATAACTTAAATGGCAGATGGAAAGTAGAAGGAGCGAGGAAAAAATATACAGAGAATTTCAGTACACATTAATTGCATCAGAGTGACACTGAGCGTGTAGAAACTTGGACACAAATGATAAGCCCGCTGACAATATAAAAAAGTGATTGATTTTGGAATCTCCTGAGAATCTAGAGATGACCTCAAGACAAGGGGACGAGGTGCATGAACAGTGAATCGAGAGATGAATTGAGACAGAGGACAGAGAGTGCATGAACAGTGAATCGAGAGATGAACTGAGACAGAGGAGGACAGGGAGTGCATGAACGGCGAACCAAGAGATGAACCATGACAAGGAGGACACAGAGTATATGAACAGATGAACTATGACAGAGAAGGAAACAAATTGTATGACTATATCTAAACCAATATTAACATAAGTTTTTTTTTCGGGTTCAGTAGAGTTGCCTCAGAATCCTATTTGTTCATCATTAGAGGTCCGGAGTTTTGTTCTTATTTTTAAAACATGTTTCTTTCACAATTTGTAGATACTCTGTACACGGCTTCCCCCCCCCCCCCCAGGCAAATATAACCTTTTGGTGAAAGACTTCGGGGGGGGGGGGGAGGGCAGCGGTAATTTGTTAAAATAAAGTTTTCTATTCAATCTGTAAATATTATCCAGGTCGGTGTCACTCCATGTTAAGGAATGCTGGGACAGCCCAGCTAGTTTATTGCACTGTTGTCGTTCTTGCTACACAATTCTCTGTTGAGTATTTCGGTTGGTCTAGGCTTATATCTAGTAACAAAAGTCAACTTAGATTTTTTTTTGTGTTTAATTGCGTGCTGGTTAATTGTACAGTGCATCTGTATTCAATTCCTCAATGCCTTCAAATGTTATGTAAGTGTAGGCTGCTCTGTCCTTTTTAGTGCTTATGATACCACACTTATCTTGCCCAAAAGATTATTGTTATTATATTTGTAGATAAACTTCTTAATATTTAAAAATTCTAATTAGTATCATAATCATTTCATTTTAAACGAATATATTGTACAAAACATTTGCTCCCGTTTCTATTTTCACTATTTGTGTTCATTGATTTAGAATAGACCCCTGCAGATAACGGCTTTGTCTGCGTATTTGTGACAAAATGTGTTGGCTTAACTCGTTACATGGAGTAATAATAATAATAATAATAATAATGATAAAATAATAATAATAATAATAATCTTTATAAGGAAATTTGTCTAACAATTTGTGCATTACACAAAACAAAACATTATAACTATAGAAAACCAAAATATACATTCACATTGTAAATTTCGACATGAAAATATTTTTTAAAATTCAACCTAGACTGTTATTTTATTCAACCTAGACTGTTATTTTATTCAACCTAGACTGTTATTTTATTCGACCTAGACTGTTATTTTATTCAACCTAGACTGTTATTTTATTCAACCTAGACTGTTATCTTATTCAACCTAGACTGTTATTTTATTCAACCTAGACTGTTATTTTATTCGACCTAGACTGTTATTTTATTCAACCTAGACTGTTATTTTATTCAACCTAGACTGTTATTTCATTCAACCTTGTATGGTGCTCCAACGGTCCAGCAGACCAAGGGATAGGTGAAAGTGAAGGAGAAGTTCAATGTGAGCCTAGCCTAACGAATGTCATATATTGATTATCTAATTGATCTAATTGTTATGTAAAGTGTCAACCTCTTATTCAAAGCCTCAAGAATAAAAACAAATTCGTAAAAACATAAATAATAATTCTCCCCTTTCTTTAGACCTGTGTGTATTGCATTTTGCGTTTCCGCAGCTCACGCGACAATAGGAAAAATTACCTATTAATTGTTGTTTTAAATTATGATACAATTATATGCATACTTAGCCATACTAAATAGATTTTTTCTCTGTAAAAATAAAATCATTTTTTTTTTTTGTAAATGTTGTGACAGGTGGGGAAATGTGACGTGTGTTTGGCACGTTTAATGTCTAGGGGATGATTATTTTTAAAGCTATCACACACCAACCTATCAGCATATGAATCGGGAGCAGACACGCAACGAGACAAGCAATGAAAGATAGATACAAAAGTTAAAAATGAAGAATATTTATTTACATAAATATACATATAAGAATAAAAAGGGGGAGGGTTTGCATCTATCTCTAGTGAATACTATGTTTAATCATCACTCTTGCACTTAATAAGAGAGTATGTCACTTTGTCCTCTGACTTAGCTGGTTTTCCTGTTGATGTCGCAGCTGGCTGTGTCCTGGCTTGAGGTTCTGCAGCTGGAGGTGGCGCTCTAGTGGATAGAGGGACGCCGGTGATATAGTTCTTGTGGAGTCTCAATCCCAAGTTCTAGTATCTGTAGTGGGCACAGTAGGGCGGGTGGCCGGCTACCGTGGGCACAAGGTTACTGCGGGCAGAGCTGATCTGCCGTGGGCAGCGTAGTTGACAGGATATGTCCAGTGAGTTGCAGAGGGTTGGCGTAGCTATGACGTCTCACACAGATCTAGGTCTATAGGGACGTCGCACCTAATAAGTTGACAGGTGGGCTGTCGAATAGGCGGGCAATGCCGATAGCGCCAAGTAGTAGAGTTGAGTAGTGTCGAGTAGACACTGAACAGCAAATAGCAAATAGGCAGGTCTCAGTAGGAAAGTGCAGTGCTGAATAGCACTAAAAACAAATGCAGGTAAATAGATCGTTGATCCAATAAATAAATAGGCAGTAGGTGATTCTCGATAGCAAATAATTAGGCAGGTAAATCCGATAAATAGGCAGACACCTGAGGGAGGCTGCGGATAAATAAAGACAAGTTAGGACATATCTCTTATGCATCTTATTGATGCCCTCGACTGATGTGCATTCGTCAGATTGGTAAAATTGCTTTTGAGCACAAAAGGGGAGATGATGACAAAAGGGATTTGGAATAATAGATGGCTGATAGTAACAATATAAAAAGGTACATAAAAGGGGAAAGTAATAATATAAAATGTACATAGAAGGGGAAATAATAATCTCAAATAAACAACACAGGTGGATAGAGAAGGAAAAAAGGGGGGGGGGGTGAATTGGGCGGAGGTCAGCGACCAAGACTGTTTGTTTACATATGACCGTAGGTCGAGAACAATGGAGCGCGCTTGAATGGAGAGGGTGTCCGTTCAAGCGGCTCAACTCTAGTCAGAGTGGAATGACTACAGGGGAGATAATTCATTACAGGGGAGATAATTCATATCTCTTTTCTAGACGCAGTATCAGTGCGCTAGTAAAATTATCAAGGCGACCAACCGAGATAAAGGAAATAAAATAAGATGTACAAATATATACATAGTTGCATCAACTATCAATTGAGCAACGTAGCATTAACAGGGTAATGCAGTACACAAATAAATACATAGAACATGTTTATGTTTTCTACTTACGCCAGTGAGAAATACACAATGCACTAATTAAATATAAGTGAACCAGGCAAAATACACATGATAAAATCCAATGGAAATATACACAGAGTAATTAAGATGGAACTTGTGATTAAGTTCGGCTTACCACCAGGTATTCCTCTAGGAGAAAGAATGTATGAAGTAGTCCAGACTCGATAGCTCAGATATAATGAGAAAGGAGAGAGAGTCTGACTTGATTTGATTTACCTTATATACAGGCCTGGAGAATGTGGGCGGACACAGGAAATGTCTTAGGCTAAGAATTATCTTACACGTGGGTGAATTAGACTTAAGATGGGAGCGTTGAGAGGCACTTTGACTCGAGTAATCTCCTAGATCAAAGAGAGACGTAGGAGAAAAGGGGGGGGGGAGGAGTGACTTGCATTCCACACAAGGTGGTGTCCACTGCGGCTGTCAGACATCCTGCCGATGAGATCAAAGAGTCTTTGCCCCGGTCAAGGGAAGATAAATCGAAAGACGTGGCCTAGCTATCTCCAATGTGGTCAACTAAGTCTAGCCTGGAGCGGAAAAGGTGGTGCGGGTGGAGAATTTAGGGGTAGGATGGGGAAATAATTAAAATAAAATAAATAAATAAGGAAAAATAATAATTAATGCTGTGATAAATTTGAGTGACTCTGACAGCGAGTTTTTGACTTGTCACAAATGTATTAGTAAGTATAACAGAACTTACTTAACTTAGCAATACAATTTTTTTAAAAAATTCAAAAAATCTAAAACCGTTTGCATATATAGGGTAAAAATAATGGTAAATAGTCATCTCCCTTACTAAATAGCCTCCCGTGTTTGCCTACCATTGATAGAGGTTTTAAACAAGGCAAAAGACAGGGAGGAATGGAAAAAAAAGGTCGACGAGTCTTGCTTGGTGCCCCAACGGTCCAACAGACTAGGGAATAGGAAAAGGTAAAAGGTTTGTTACAGACAAACCACAAAAAGCTAACAGCGTCTATTCCCCTTTCGGGGGCCGCTAAAAATACAAGATTACAAGAGAGGAAATAAATGTATATATATATTTTACATACGATTTTTAGCGGCCCCTAGACTCTTATTTTATTCGACCTAGACTGTTATTTTATTCGACCTATACTGTTATTTTATTCGACCTAGACTCTTATTTTATTCGACCTATACTATTATTTTATTCGACCTAGACTCTGTTATTTTATTCGACCTATACTATTATTTTATTCGACCTATACTCTGTTATTTTATTCGACCTAGACTCTTATTTTATTCGACCTATACTATTATTTTATTCGACCTATACTATTATTTTATTCGACCTAGACTCTTATTTTATTCGACCTATACTGTTATTTTATTCGACCTATACTGTTATTTTATTCGACCTATACTATTATTTTATTCGACCTATACTATTATTTTATTCGACCTAGACTCTTATTTTATTCGACCTATACTGTTATTTTATTCGACCTATACTGTTATTTTATTCGACCTATACTGTTATTTTATTCGACCTAGACTCTGTTATTTTATTCGACCTATACTGTTATTTTATTCGACCTAGACTCTTATTTTATTCGACCTATACTGTTATTTTATTCGACCTATACTGTTATTTTATTCGACCTATACTCTGTTATTTTATTCGACCTAGACTCTGTTATTTTATTCGACCTAGACTCTGTTATTTTATTCGACCTAGACTCTGTTATTTTATTCGACCTAGACTCTGTTATTTTATTCGACCTAGACTCTGTTATTTTATTCGACCTAGACTCTGTTATTTTATTCGACCTAGACTCTGTTATTTTATTCGACCTAGACTCTGTTATTTTATTCGACCTAGACTCTGTTATTTTATTCGACCTATACTGTTATTTTATTCGACCTAGACTCTTATTTTATTCGACCTATACTATTATTTTATTCGACCTAGACTCTGTTATTTTATTCGACCTATACTCTGTTATTTTATTCGACCTAGACTCTTATTTTATTCGACCTATACTATTATTTTATTCGACCTATACTCTGTTATTTTATTCGACCTAGACTCTTATTTTATTCGACCTAGACTCTTATTTTATTCGACCTATACTATTATTTTATTCGACCTAGACTCTGTTATTTTATTCGACCTATACTGTTATTTTATTCGACCTAGACTCTTATTTTATTCGACCTAGACTCTTATTTTATTCGACCTATACTGTTATTTTATTCGACCTAGACTCTTATTTTATTCGACCTATACTATTATTTTATTCGACCTATACTCTGTTATTTTATTCGACCTATACTCTGTTATTTTATTCGACCTATACTCTGTTATTTTATTCGACCTATACTCTGTTAATTTATTTGACCTAGACTCTGTTATTTTATTCGACCTAGACTCTGTTATTTTATTCGACCTATACTATTATTTTATTTGACCTAGACTCTGTTATTTTATTCGACCTATACTCTGTTATTTTATTCGACCTATACTATTATTTTATTCGACCTAGACTCTGTTATTTTATTCGACCTATACTATTATTTTATTCGACCTAGACTCTGTTATTTTATTCGACCTAGACTCTGTTATTTTATTCGACCTAGACTCTGTTATTTTATTCGACCTAGACTCTGTTATTTTATTCGACCTATACTATTATTTTATTCGACCTAGACTCTGTTATTTTATTCGACCTAGACTCTGTTATTTTATTCGACCTATACTATTATTTTATTCGACCTAGACTCTGTTATTTTATTCGACCTATACTATTATTTTATTCGACCTAGACTCTGTTATTTTATTCGACCTAGACTCTGTTATTTTATTCGACCTAGACTCTGTTATTTTATTCGACCTAGACTCTGTTATTTTATTCGACCTAGACTCTATTATTTTATTCGACCTAGACTCTGTTATTTTATTCGACCTAGACTCTGTTATTTTATTCGACCTAGACTCTGTTATTTTATTCGACCTATACTATTATTTTATTCGACCTAGACTCTGTTATTTTATTCGACCTATACTATTATTTTATTCGACCTAGACTCTGTTATTTTATTCGACCTATACTATTATTTTATTCGACCTAGACTCTGTTATTTTATTCGACCTAGACTCTGTTATTTTATTCGACCTAGACTCTGTTATTTTATTCGACCTAGACTCTGTTATTTTATTCGACCTATACTCTGTTATTTTATTCGACCTATACTATTATTTTATTCAAACTAGACTCTGTTATTTTATTCGACCTATACTATTATTTTATTCGACCTAGACTCTGTTATTTTATTCGACCTAGACTCTGTTATTTTATTCGACCTAGACTGTTATTTTATTCGACCTAGACTCTGTTATTTTATTCGACCTAGACTCTTATTTTATTTGACCTAGACTCTGTTATTTTATTCGACCTATACTCTGTTATTTTATTCGACCTAGACTCTTATTTTATTTGACCTATACTCTGTTATTTTATTCGACCTATACTGTTATTTTATTTGACCTAGACTCTGTTATTTTATTCGACCTATACTATTATTTTATTTGACCTAGACTCTTATTTTATTCGACCTAGACTCTTATTTTATTCGACCTAGACTCTTATTTTATTCGACCTCGACTGTCCTATTTTATTCGACCTAGATTGCATTATTTTATTAGACATGAAACAATACTTCCCATTACAGAGAATGTATTTTAAATTCTAGACTTGTGTGTGTGGTCAGTGTGGAGCATTCATTACCAGATTTGTGAATTTTAAAAATTGTTTTAATTATGCATTTTCTTAATCACCAGGAAAAGTTAACACAAATATTAATTATTCGTAGCACAATGTTTGGTTACTTTGGATTGACAGAGTCATAGATATCTATAATTAGATGAATTTATCATTGGTGACCTACAAAGGTGTCATTCAAATTGCAATCAATAGTCTAACTCTAAATGATCATACATTCTGGACAATTCCTTGATAACTCGGACTGCTCGACAGTGTTATATAGACTGGACGTGGATATGCTTACATGTCCTGTATTTTATTGTAAGTGAAAGTATAATGTAAATAAACCTCTTTAAAAAAATGATTACGGTGTCGGTCATTCACAGTTTAACAATAGCTGTAGTGACGCTCAAGACCAACTGGTTAGCAGTCATGGAGGGTGGGGCGGGGTATACCAGTGGTTAGAGTATTCACTTAAAACATCTAAAAAAAAAAATCCAGGGAAATGATTGCGAAAATCGAGTATAGGGCGCTCTAACTCTAAACCCGGGCAAATGAAGCTCGTTAACAAGGGATAGCAGTACATCTAGGAGAGACAACTCTGAAATCAAACAACTGCTGCCTTGCAGACGATCTTGGAGGCTCAAAGACAATGAGAGTATCCGCCGCATCCCTAAACGACCCCTGTAAGGCCAATTAAGGGAAGGAAGTCGCTTACAAGGTGGACAAAGAAAACGCTTTAGGGACACCCTCAAAGTTTCTTCAAAAGCCTTCAGTATTGAACCAGCCACCTGGGAGACAGAAGCACATGATAGAGCATCATGGCGTCTCGCTGTGAAAACTGGCGCACAAGTTGCAGAGGACAAGATAACAACGCTGGCAGGAGAAAAGCGTCAGAGAAAAAGAAAATTAAGACCAATGACACTAGCTCCAGCTGGAATAACCAGCCCAGTGTGCAGCCGAACATTCCGGGCTCACATAGGTCTCACCAGCCACATGAGGAGGCACAAAACCCCAATTTGAATCCCTCAGCCCCCCCCCCCGACAAAAGTGGTCATCATCGAACCAGGGTGGACGAAGTATATGAGAGCATACCCAGAAAGCAAAGCAGACTACAGCCCCAGTCAATTGGCCTCCAGGCGCATAACACATCAACCCACAACCTCGTGGGTCTGAATGAAAACTGCTCATGCTTTCTATTGTTAATTTACAAATGTTAGCGAACAACCTGATTCTCTACACACAAAAAAAGCATATCTCCTCATAAATTAGTTGTCCCTACTGTTTCTATATACAACAAAATCAACTAATGACGATTAATTTATCAACTCATTAAAAAATATAACAACTGATTCTTTTTTGTTATCATCGGATATAAATACTTGTGCAATCCAATATTGGGATGTGGGAGAAATGACGAGATTCCGCCTAGACATACAAAGTGAGATGGTTTAAGTTTAAGCTGTATAAAAAGTCTGAAATTCTGCAACTACGAGGATGTGTTTGAGTAGACTTCGAATCAAGTTTGTCTCGTAGAGTATCGTTTTGTTTTTTTAAACATCTCATTTGTAAAGAAGTTTAGGATTAACAGGAACGTAAAGATCTAAGTGATGAGAGAGACTATTTGAGACTACTTCATGGAGAAAGAAAGTAAATACTATTTAGTAAATCTAATAGATAAAGCAGAAAGTAAGGAGTATGTATGTATGTATGTATGTATGTATGTATGTATTTATGTATGTATGTATGTATGTATGTATGTATGTATGTATGTATGTATATATGTATGTATTTATGTATGTATGTATGTATGTATGTATGCATGTATGTATGCATGTATGTATGTATGCATGTATGTATGCATGTATGTATGTATGTATGTATGTATGTATGTATGTATGTATGTATGTATGTATGTATGTATGTATGTATGTATGTGTGTACGTATGTATGTATGTATGTATGTATGTATGTATGTATGTATGTATGTATGTATGTATGTATGTATGTATGTATGTGTGTGTGTATGTGTGTATGTGTGTGTGTTTGTGTGTATGTATGCATGTATGCATGTCCCAAATAAAAATAAAAATCGCTTGACCAATCTTGATAAAACTTTGCATAAAACTTTCTTAGCAGACCGTAGAGTATGTTAAATGTTCTTCCCACAACCAGAAGGCTCTAAAACTAGACACACAAAAAAAGTTCCTAATTGTATCTCTATTAAAGAACGAAACATTGTTTACAAGAAAAGATCAAAATAAAGTGACAGAAATAATTGTGCAAACTTTCAACTAAACTCGAGGTTTGTGGGTGTGGGAGATATAACGTGTAAAATGTTTATACCAGTTTATACCAGTTTATACCAGATAGACAGACAGACAGTTCTATTGACACAGTGAGTTAATATAAACAATGCAAATATATAGCCATTATACTTTGGAAACAAGCTTCCACCTTCCATTTTGTCGTTCGTCATATAGGGAAAGTCTATTGGACTTACTTACTTACTTGGGTCCTCCCGCGCCGTTTGGCGCATTGGGCAGCAAGCTGTTTTCATAAAGATATGTCGTTGGCAATGTATGAAGCCATCTCCCACCTGGTGTCCACTGCTCTGAGGTCCTCTATGAAGGTGTGGCACCAAGTTATACGAGGACGTCCCTGTTTGCGCTTTCCTCGTATTGGCCTCCATGTCATTGCAACTCTTGGTATGCGTAGTTCATTTTGTCGTAGAACATGCCACGCAAACCTCATGCGACATTCTGTCACAACCTCACTAAGTGTTCGATTCCCAGTTCGGCATAGAATTTCCTTGTTTGAGACCCGATCAGTGTAACTGACTCTCAAGATCCGTCTGTGCAGTTTTTCTTCAGTCTCTTCTTAATTTTGACAGATTGGTACTGATACATATTATATATTTATTTTCTGATATTAGCATTATTGATTATTACACTGACAGATAACAGTGAAAGACATCCTGCTTCCGATTTCAGGTCGATAAAATAAACGCAGAGATTCTAGAACACAGTTTACTTAATGAAAACTTTTTAACGGCAAGTTGTTTTTTAACCACTCAATAAATATTATTGTCTTCCGTGAAAAATAAACAGAAATGAAGAGTTGTTTCCCTTATGCTAACTTTAAAAATAAAAGTGTCATGTTCTGATGTCCAAAATGTTCCCCGTAAGACAAAAAGTAGCTATTAGTTTTTTTGTGGCTTGTACGTCCGTTCGTCCGTCACGTTTAGATTTAAATTTAAAACAAGAAAAGTCATAACAAATAGAATTTTACTATATTTCGTAGGTTGCCTAATTATCTGTCTATCTTATCTTATCTTATCTTATCTTATCTTATCTTATCAGTCATTCAAGAATACACTTTTTAAAACAATATAAAAAAAAACATGCTGGTTCAGCGCTGGGCTTCCGAACCTGGGGTCCTGGGTTCAAATCTCTGTGAAGACTGGGATTTTGAATTTCTGGGTTTTCAGCACGCCCATGAGTCCACCCAACTCTAATGGATACCTGACTAAAATTGAAGAAGGTAAAGGCGGTTCGTTGTTGTGCTGGCCACTTGACACCCTGCTCTTTAACCGTTTGGCCAAAAAAAAAAAGATCATCTGCCCCGTAGATCGCAAGGTCTGAAAGGGAAACGTGTAGAAATGTACGAGCCTGAATAATACTGAGGTTCCAATGGTAACAAAATGTGAATGTATAATTTTATATTTTTAAAATAAGATTCATGAACAAATTGTGTTGTGACAAAAAAATTTGTAGGCCAATAACAAAAGTGTGTACTTTCTGGTGCAAAGTAAAATTCTTCTTTCAGCCCTTGAGGTCCATGCTGCCTGTTAAGGCCATCTGTTTTTATAGCTGACGGTTAACGACGGTATCATGTGGTCAACACAAAGACCAACCTTTACTCCCCCCCCCCCAGCTTATGTCAGAGACGCATTACAATTAGACACAGTGGCGTCCCCATATATGCCGCTATTCGAAATCCGAGTTTTCACGGTGTTACCTTGGTTCGAAAGCGGTAAGCGCTACACCACAACCACACTAACTGTTAAACAAATAATAATAATGTTGAACGCTGAATATAGTGAAATCGAATTTTTAATAGCTTTTCTAATTTTCTAAACGTGACATACAGACGGACAGATTGACTACTCAAAACTTAAAGCGGCGTTTCTCCTTTTGGGGATCGCTAAAAATGTCTTTGTACAACAAGCAGAGGATCTTAGCAGTTGGATTTCGATGTGATACTAAGAGCGCCAAAAAATTAGCATAGCTTATAAATACTTTCGTATTCCATACACCAAATTCACCGGAGACTTCATTTCGGAAAATCTCCCACACTTGACGGTAAGACCTAGATATGAATTCATCTCGCTGTTATTTATAAATTACAGCGGTCTGCTAAAAAAACAAATATGTTTCAAACCAAATCAAGGCTATCGTTTCTAATTTATTTGTATAGATGATTCGAATTGATAATTGCACAATTTCTCTAGCACGTTGAAAGTAGCTCCACTGGGGGTAAAATGTTTTCTTTTGACTTTTAAGTTCGTTAAAGCTTACGAAATGGAAATGATTTTATGGCCCCTGGGGTGGACTACGCTTGGTTCACGTGATTTCGTGGCCAATTGTTGACTAGGGTGGTGTGTAATTAGGTCAGCAAGCAACTTTGTTGATTAAGCCTTGAATTAGAGAAAGAGAGTAAAGTACTCTTTTCAGACCTTGCAATCTATACGGTATATGATGTAAAGGTCATCTGTTTCTATAGCCGAAAGTTATCAAGGGTGTCATGTGGCCATCACAACGAGAAACCTCTTTTACTATCCCCAACTAATAGAGTTGGGTGGACTCAGTGGATTACTAAAGATCCCGAAATTAAAAAACCCAGTCTTCACCGAGCACCGAGATTCGAACCAGAGATTTTGTCCTTACCACTACCCTCCCAAATGAATTAAAGAAAGAAAAATAAGCTTGATGTAGATCGAAGAAACAGTTACAAGTATATAAGGCCACCATTTGTTGTTGAATTGCTTAGGTTCAGATTTCTTCATCAGACGAAAGTTTAAGAGTTGCAGCATTGAGAATAATAATAATAATAATAAATAATAATAATAATAATCTTTATTGTCCGTAAGGAAATTTGTCTTACAATTTGTGCATTACACCAAACAAAACATTAGAATTATGAGTGTTATGGTGCGTGTGTGTGTGTGTTTCTGATGTAACCAGGACTGGACTTAAACTTGATAAGGCTCTAATCTATTTGAGATATGGAGACCCCTTATGAAATCCACCCCCCACTGGATACGCCCATGTTATAATCAACATGAAACAAATTTTCTTCAAGATGAATGAAAATATCCCTGAAATCTTTTTTTTTTTGGGGGGGGGGGGGAGGGGGAGGGGCCAACAAGAAAGTAGAGGCTCTAAGCTATGGCGTGTTTTGCCTGCCTATAAGTAGATTCAGCACTGGATATAATTATGAGCCGAAACTATGGCGGTTAATTTGTTTGTTTTAACTGAATAGATTCTGATGTAATCACGAGTAAGTCTATAAATAAAGAAGGAGACAGAACAAGGTAGAGTCAAGAGTCGAGGATCAGAAATTCGTGTAGCCTCTTAGAGTGAATTGTATTTTGTTTCGGATATCAGTATTTCTCAGGTGTTTCTACACTGGACATTTTCATTTATGGCGGCATATCCATAAAAAAGCAATCTTTTTTGGTGTATTTGGTGCATAGAATAAAGGAAAATTAAGATAAGCTGTTTTGTCTTTTGATATTTCTATTATTATTTCTTGCACTTTTTAGCACTGTGAAGCCAAATATCGAAAGTTTTTCGCAAAGACATATATTTATTTGTGTCTTTGGTTTTTCGTTTGTCGCTTTTTTACTAAGTTGGTAACATTGAAAATCCATTTAGCGTCCTAGCCAGTGTTTAGTTGCTAATAAAAAAAAAGTCAAATTGAAGCCGAATCTGTGCAAATAATACTACAATAAGTTACCTTCACTATTGTTTTAAAAAAGTTTGGTTCAAGTTTTATGTAAGTTTCACGCTAAGAAAACAACGCCCCCTACAACGTTTTAGTTAGACTAAGTGTTTGTTGGTAAACAACCAAACGAACCTGTATCAACAGTAAGTATCGGACGGTCCTTCAGAAATTATTGCGTCTTAATGGCAATGATTTAGTGCAGTGAATCACAGGACTACGCAAACCCAGTTCCAACCTGCATCTTTTTCCGCATCTCGTACAGACAAAGTCATTGTCCTCCGGCGGTCTATTTAATTGTTCTTTTCCTCTTCAAAAAGAGCTTTTCTTTGGCTCTCAAATGTGTGTCCCGCAGCCTTTGTGTTTTTCTGAGGCCATCTGCTGCCAGATTTCTTTCCTCTATTTCAGTGAGGGCAAAATGGCGCCTGAGTTGATAGCGCTTACGGGGGACATCTCTGTTACGTCGGGAAAGAAGATCGCCTATAGCATGGTGGATGCTGGTAAGTGTCCTAGCCCTTAATCTATGTGTCGGGAATGTTGTCTCTTAGTAATATATATTTAATTCAAATTGTATTGTGATTCCTAACAAAAAATGTTACTCTGTTACTATTTTTATACTGATCTATACATTTACTGTTTCTATAGATTTATAGTTACGATGAAAAAAATGCTCGAAAGAGATAAAAAAAAAAAAATCTCCCACGACAAAAATTCACACCATCTAAAAAAATATTATCACAGATCCTGGCTGTATGGAATTTCTATTTCAGTTTCAGTTTTCTGAATTTTTTAATTTCAAGACATTAGATTCTACAAGAAGAACTGTTGTAGGTCCGGCTGAAAGGATCTGCAGGTTATGGGAGTCTGGACAGTCTGGGGCTAAGTGCTGTCTTGCGTTGGACAGTCTGGGGCTAAGTGCTGTCCTGCGTGATACCAGTGCACTGTTTGGAAGATCTGGAGCGACACAGGGAAGTGTGTCGGTGGTCTGTTCTAGTGTTAAGTAGGACTTGTAGAACTTAAGACATTGCTCCCTGTGACTTGATAGCTGAAGTCCAAGTCTAACTATTTATTTATATATATGGCTCCTTTTGTCTCGAAAGGCAATGGATGCGCCCAAATGAGTCACTGGTTTTGGTTTAATCTTGAGACGGGGCAGAATCTGGTGTGGCTAATCAAGCCAATTCTAGAACGGCAGACTTTGCCACAATTCATACATGTGTATGCCTCTGATTCAGGGCTAGCGGACAGGGCAGCTTTCTTTTTTTCCCTCTTGATTTAAGGCCGCTTCAATTCTTTTGTTCTCAGCGAGGGTTGTCCCAGCACGCACAGTCTGTCTCCATGCACTCCGGTCTTTGGCTATGTTTTCCCACATACTTTCGCTGATGCCTATAGCTATAAATGAATACATCGTCTATTGTTATCTCCTTCATTTCGTTGAGTGCTTGCATTAGAGTTACAATAATATTATCATTTTTAGTTTATTAAAGAGTTTTTGTTTTCGAATGTAACTATTTAAATAAAAATAAATTTCATGCATATTTTCGTTACTGTTCTCTCAATGTCATCTTTTGAACGGCCATTTTCGTTTTTGTTTCAGTTAACGACAATAACAGTGTTATAAATCTTTCATGAATAGTTACAACGAATGCCCAAACAGTGACTCTTGACTCAAAGGAGGCTTTGCAAGTTGTCAAGCTCCTCGATAGAGATTGAAGGTTTTTGGTTTGAAATATTAGACGCAATATTAAAATTGTGTTATTTCAAGAACGGGGGGGGGGGGAAGAGGGGGTGGAGTTATGTTGCCGTTGGCTGCCGGTAAGCACGCGCACACTCACAACTACACACACATACACACATCTATACACATACCCAGGTCTTTGTTCACCGGAAGTGTTCTTTTCAAACTACCCTAATGGATGACTTAACCGTCTGCTCAGCCTCGTTTTCATTTTCTTTTTAAAAAACGAAATTTAACTTTTTTTTTTTTTTAAAAAGAGATTCATGGACCATTTTTTTTTTAAAGTAAGGCATCAGCGTTTCCTCGTGGTGAGATGGATGGTGTCAGTTTCACAGGAGAGTGGTCATTTGGGAGGGTCACTTCATACGCAGCTTTTACGGTGACGTCTAATTGACCAAACTTAGTTTTGAGTTCGCCCAAACTAAAGAAATTATATGGCGTTATTTAATTCGTTTTATGAAATCTATGCCTTTCTATGGGCATGTTAAATTAAAAAAAAATTAAAATAAAATAAATGTAGTTGTTTCATCTATGGCAAAATGTGAATCGAATCACAAGATAAAAGAAAAGCTCAATATTTTACGTGGCTAAGCCACATAGCACCTACATAAATTGCCAAAATAAAAATCACGCTGACGAAGCAGTGGCGTAGCTAGGATAGGGGGAGGAGGGGGAGAATGTGAAAATCCCACCTGGCCCACACATGAAGGGGGCCCCCAAAGGAGGGTTTTTTACTTTAAAAATTAAATATTAAGCAAAAATGCAGGGGCTCCCATAGAGGTCAAGCCCCCAAACGATGAAAAATTCTTAGCTACGCCCCTGTGACAAAGCCATTGTCACAATGGAGTCAAATTTTAGGTTATTAACTATCAGCCAAATACAACTTCTAACTTTCTAAAGAAAAAAAAACAGCACGAAGAAACGACCTTTCTAAAAATTTTAATAATAAATTATGATTCAATGCATGCAGTTCCTTCATCTATCCCAATGGCGCTACAGTCAACAGATGGGTCTGGTCTCCTTCATCACATCTTTCCAATCTCTTTTAAACGTATCGTCTCTGTGCCAGAAGTGAAACATATGTATGCCTCTACACTGTCGATCTATCGCACTTGAGGTCTTAGGGTGGCCTGCCTTTTGATTTTACCGTCATACTATTTTTTTTTTTTGCTACTGACAGCATATTTGCATAGAATATACAAAGACAGTTTGTGTGGATAAACTAACTCAAAATCGGCCCCCGATGTGGTCCACCCAGGAAGATAAAAAGGCAGGTTTTAATATTTTCAGAAAAAAATATTAGAATGAAATTCTATCAAAGGCAAATGGCAGAGTAGAATGGAGAAAGAAGGTTGACAGATCCGGTGAGGTGACCCAACGGTCCAGCAGATCAAGGGATAGGTGAAAGTAAATGTGAAGTTAGATTTGAACCTGGCCTAACCGATGTCTTATAATGAGTATCTAATTGGTCTAATTGTTTTGTAAAGGATCAATCTCTTATTTAAAGCCTCAAAGAAATTCCCGTAAAAAAATATTAAAAATTCCTTAATTTATCTGTTGTATGGTTCTTTATACTGTACATTGCAGTTAACGCGATAATATGAAAAACTACTAATTAATTGTTGTTTTAAATTATATTCCACTTAAATGGATATTAATAGATTTTTTCTCTTTAAAAAAATTATTTTTTTGTAAATGTAGTAGTTAGTATGACGGAACTTACATAAGTTAGCAATACAATTGTCAAAAAGTTTTTCACATAACATCTAAAACCATTTGCATAAATGTGTAAATTGGTAAATAGCCGCTTACCTTACTAAAAAAAAGCCTTCAATGTTTGTTACTATTAATAGTGAATAGTTGTAAAAATAGTGTATTTTTACGAAAAAAACTGCTTTGCATTTTAAAAATTAGATTTTTCGCTTTCAGAAAAAAAGTAGCCTTTGTATCAGAACTTTGAATGGTCTAAAATATTATAATGTCGGATTTTCACAATATTTTCTAGTTTACGAGATCTAAATGGGACGGACGGACGGAAGGACGGACGGACAGACATTCCACACAAAATAAAAAGCGTAATTTCCCCTTTGGGGGCCGCTAAAAACAAACGAAAAAAAAGATATTTTATCTTATCTTTTTTTTTTTAAAGGCGGTTGGTCGTAAACGTAAATCCTTGGCTACAGAAACAGATGACCTTTACATCATGTGCCCTCTAGACCGCAAGGTCTGAAAGTGGAACTTTACTTTACTTACTTATCGTATCTATTACAGACATTACTTTAAAAAAAAGAAGATAATTACGTCCAACGCAATTCATGTGTCAATCTAGTCATGCATGTTCTGAGTACAGAGAAAGTGTAGGAATAGTGTGGCACTTAGAGTTATACCTTGTAGGTCAGTGGTTCTCAACCTTTTATGCTCGGCGACCCCTTTTTACAATCCCCCACTCTGCCTAGACCACCCCCACCCACACACACATACAGCAATAGAAGAATAGACAATAACAATCCATATTTTCGATGGTCTTAGGCGACCCCTGGCAAATCGTCAATCGACCCCCAAGGGGGTCGCGATCAACAGGTTGAGAACCCCTGTTGTAGGCAGACTTGATACCCGTAGCTCGGGTCAGACACAAAAGATTTAGTAGTCTTAGTTTAGGAGTGGGTTAGGGTCCTAGCCTATACAGAGAGAGTGTTTGGGGGCAGTTAGAATACAGCGCCATGTAGTGTTAGCAGGGGCGTGTCTCGTGTGCTAGATGTTTTCTGGTGAACGACACATACAGACATTGGGAGCAAGTCGCCGAGGCTGGCTCGCGATCTTGTAGGAATTAATTCTAAGGGACCAGGAGTGACAGTCCGTGGAGTCGGTATATGGCAGTTCTATTGTTTTGAGTAAGAGGTCAGAGACGGTAGATCTATGCGGTGTAACTGTTCTTTGCTATACGAGTACATATCACTTCATGACTATAAGGACAGTGACATGGGCACCAGGATCCGTGATAAAACAAGAGAGAGAGAGAGAGAGAGAGAGAGGTTCCAGTGTGACTTTCTATTTTAAGCTAAGTATCAACGCCTATGTAACTTTGTTATTTTAGCTTTATTGTCGCATGAGTTAGATCATTTCGTATTATTATCCTTTCTTAGATGTTTGGATTCATTACATTGTCCTATCTACTTAATTAAGCAACCAAATATTTGATCATGTATCTAAATCTTTTAATTAACATCACACTAATATTTTAATTATATGACTATATGTTAGTGATATGTACCATGATAGTTATATACAAACATATAAATAATTAAATATCTATTTAAAGTACACTATTATGGTTTTGTCGTTGATGTTTATATACACACATATTAATAATTAAATATCCATTTTAAGTACACTATTGTGGTTGTGATCTTTATATTTATATAGTCACATATTAATAATTAAATATCTATTTTAAGTTCACTAGTGGTCAATGTCTTATTATTTATATACACATATATTAATAATTAAATATGTACTATATGTACACTATTGTGTTCAGAGATTCTAATTTGTTTCGTTCGTCATTGCTGTACTCGTTACTCTATCGTCCACTTTTGCAAAAGCTTAAATCATTATTACTAGTCGACTAGCAGCAGTGAGAATCATCATAGAGTTTTAGACATTGTGCCTTCAAGAGCTGAAATCCAGGTACTTGACAATAGGTACTAACGTATCTTTTTATGCATGCAATCTAAACCAACCTTTTATCGTAAACTTACTTAATAAAATAGAATAAAATAAAACTTGTTTTTAATAGTAGTTTTCTTTAGAGAGATCAGATAGTCATTGGACTCTACTAAATTAAATTATTTACTGATGTAAATTGCGAACTTTTATGCTGTGGTTACTCCAGGACCTTTCGGTGATAACAGGTAAAGATTGGTAGCCCCAGGGTTTAATTAGGAAAAAAAATATATGTTGTAAATGCTAGTAATCATAATCTATTTATATCTAGTTCCACAGGATTCCTTATGAACTCACTGTCATATCGGTTAGCCTCATTCTTGGTTTGATGACAAGTTCACACCCGTTCTGTCAACTTGTGGAGGTTTCTCTACTTAGGACGTAGTATAAACTGTATTAGTTATGGAATTTTCTTTGGGTCTCTTTACTTCGGACGTAGTATAAACTGTATTAGTAATGGAATTTTCTTTGGGTCTCTTTACTTAGGACGTAGTATAAACTGTATTAGTAATGGAATTTTCTTTGGGTCTCTTTACTTAGGACGTAGTATAAACTGTATTAGTAATGGAATTTTCTTTGGGTCTCTTTACTTAGGACGTAGTATAAACTGTATTAGTAATGGAATTTTCTTTGGGTCTCTTTACTTAGGACGTAGTATAAACTGTATTAGTAATGGAATTTTCTTTGGGTCTCTTTACTTAGGACGTAGTATAAACTGTATTAGTAATGGAATTTTCTTTGGGTCTCTTTACTTAGGACGTAGTATAAACTGTATTAGTAATGGAATTTTCTTTGGGTCTCTTTACTTATGACGTAGTATAAACTGTATTAGTAATGGAATTTTCTTTGGGTCTCTTTACTTAGGATGTAGTATAAACTGTATTAGTAATGGAATTTTCTTTGGGTCTCTTTACTTAGGACGTAGTATAAACTGTATTAGTAATGGAATTTTCTTTGGGTCTCTTTACTTAGGACGTAGTATAAACTGTATTAGTAATGGAATTTTCTTTGGGTCTCTTTACTTATGACGTATTATAAACTGTATTAGTAATGGAATTTTCTTTGGGTCTCTTTACTTAGGACGTAGTATAAACTGTATTAGTAATGGAATTTTCTTTGGGTCTCTTTACTTATGACGTATTATAAACTGTATTAGTAATGGAATTTTCTTTGGGTCTCTTTACTTATGACGTAGTATAAACTGTATTAGTAATGGAATTTTCTTTGGGTCTCTTTACTTATGACGTAGTATAAACTGTATTAGTTATGGAATTTTCTTTGGGTCTCTGAGTCTGTATTCAATGGCTCAGAAATCAAGTCTTATCCACATCCTGACGATGACAGAGTGATGTTCAGGAACACTGACTCCCTTGATTACTAATTAATTAATCATAAATTTTTGGACATAAAAACATTTCAAAATGCTTGAAATTCACTCTGATCTGTCAGCTAGTAAACAAACTCACTATAACAACATTTTGCATTGTGTCACTGAAATGTTTGGCTTCAACAGTAACTTAAGGCTGCCTGGTTGGGCGGTATGCGCGCTGGACTGTCGAACGGAACTGTCGATGGTCACGGGTTCATAAACTGCCCGCTGCCATCCACCTTCGTCCTGCGGGAGGTTTGGACTAGCAAGTAAATTATCTTCAACTCTGAAGGAACATCCGAAACATGTAAAACATTTTTTTCACAATTTAAACGTTTGAAACTAAGAACAATGGACCTCTTTCACCAATCGTAAACAAACAACATTTAGCCACGTGATTCTCTATCTCTTCTATACAAATTACGAAATCCATAAAGGCTATCACGTGACACGTTTTTTTTCCATTGTTTTATCAATATTATCACGTGGCTAAATGTGTTTTGTTTACGATTGGTGAATGAGGCCCATTTCGGATTTTTAGAGTATTCAGAAATCTGACATCTTGGTTCTTTGTGATAAACATTGGAAACTGATCTATTTCTGACTACTCGCTTATGCTCCAATATGACTTAATGATTGATGAGTTGTGGCTGGTAGATAAGAATGAACAGTGAAAATGATTGTGAACTATTTTTAACTATAGCCTTGACAGCTCAACATTGTTATATTTTATAAATAGCTTTTAAAAAGTGCAATTTTCATGCTTATAGCATGCTGAGAACGCTATGATCCGATTTCATTTGTGGATTAGTGGAGAAGGGGTAATCTGGAAGAAGGTTTTCCGTGCTGCCTTTAGGTGCTCAGTAAAGAAAACTCTTCTCTAGTCGGATGTCGAAACTCTAGCCCCCTTGATAGGTAGCCAAGTCAAGCTCAAGTGTACTTAGCCTCTCTACCACACATCCCACATTGTGTGTTATTGTAAGTTAAAGTATAAAATAAAGTAAAGTTCCCCTTTCAGACTTTGTAATCCATGGGCAGTTGATGTAAAGGTCATCTATTTCTGCGGCCCACGGTTAACGAGGGTGTCATGTGGTGAGCGCAACGACCAACCGCCTTTAATGTTTTACAATTAAACTTACTTAAGTCAGATACCCATTAGAGGTGGATACAGAGGCACCCAAAGATCTCGATATGAAAAAATCCCAGTCCTTAACAGGATTCGAACCAGGGACCTCTGAGCCAAGCGATTTATTGTTCAGCCAATAGCTTTAGTTAAAGTATAATCCGAATAAAAAAAAAATTAAAAAAAATGGCATTATTCGATCTTGTTCGGAGAATGGAATCTTTCGATTTATCAAGATGTAGCTTGTTTCTTGCCAAGCTTAACTTGAACATTCAGTCAGGATGATATGGGTCTCGCAGGTCCTCTGAACATTGATCTAATGTCCTCCTTGGTATACCTTGGCAGAAGTAAAGAGCCAAATAAAAAATAAAAATTCAAGGCACGTGACACACGTTCCAGCTGGAACAACCTGCCCAGTGTGCGGCTGAACATTCCAGGCTCACATGGAACAGCAACATGAGGCGCAAAACCGCATGATACCCGCGCTACGCTACGTTTTAAATAGACCTGTTAGACCTGTGACGTGGCAAGTAGCTATTGGTCTAAGCTGCCCACAGTTTGCGACGTCGTAGGTCAGCGCTGAGGTCCACTATTACGATTGGTCTCAATCGAACCCAACGACATATTTGCGTGAATTTTAAATCGGAATAAATGACCAACTTCTAATTACAAAAAAAAAAAAAAAACAACAACAACAAAATAACAAGTTTTCATCCATAAACGATATTCTACCATACAACATAAAGGTAAAAATAAACATAAGGCATGAATAGTTTTGTTCATATTGCTTCGACATTTACGAAAATTTTAACAACACGGTATGCTGTTTTTTTCTGCTCGTACCATTGATTAACTTCCAGAAGTTGTAAAGGCATGCTGGGGTTAAAGAGTAAAATACGTCAGCCACATCAGCGGTTCTTGATAATTGTCTTACTCTTGGAACTCCAGGGCTATGGAAGCTTGCCTTCATCTGCCTGTCTGAACAAACTTCTGTCCGGGAAAGATCCAGGTGTACTTTTGTTACATCTCCATTACCGATGGCCCTTATCCCAAAACGCTCGGGTCAGAAGCGAGGCCCTCCCTTTACCACATCAGCCATGCAGGTGTCCGCTAGGAAAATGGCTCCTTGAGCTACGGCGTGTGGATAGTGACATGTTGATTGGTTCTTTTTTCCATCCCCGCCAGTGCAACGAACTCGATTCTTAGGCAATCCAAAAGGGGGCTCTGTTTTGCTTCCCTTTAGGCCTAATCGTCTCCCTAACGACCGTTTCCACGCTAACGCCACGCTGAGGCTGGGAAGCAATGCCCGGGATTCACCGGTTCACATTTTGAAAACGTGACATAAACATGGCGCTTTCCCTGATCCGCCCCTGAGAGGATCCACCGCTTCCCCCCTCCTCCCCACTTCTCTCCCTCACACCTCCTGCCCTCCTCCTTTTATCTCCCCTATTCCCAGGGGAGGCCATTTTTGTTTCCCCATCTTCTGGTCATTCTAACACCTTTTAAAACATAAATCGATTAAAAGGGGAATTAATATTTCATATGACGGGGTGAAATCTGTGAACTATTTAACATTGGGGGCCCCTGTGTGGAGGGTTGCTAGCTTGTCGGCACCAAAGTCCACGCTAGATATTTTATTATCGCACGGCAGACGAATTGTTTTGTTGCTTTACATTAAGGTTGATGCTAGGGGACTCCGCGTGTTTCGTTTCGTTTCTTTTCTCGCTTTTTGTTTTTAACGAATTTCTCTTCGTGCTCAGCGATTGGCTCATTTTCTGATTTGCTAACGTTTAAAAATAAAGGGAGACAATCCGTTGCAAATCTTTCTCTCTCTTTCTTTTTTATTTTTTTATTTACACATTTTTATGAAGCCAAAATAAAATTGGGTCTATCTTTAAATAAACTCTAGCTATGAAGTTTATGGGTATCAGACATGGCTCCCGGCGTACAAACCGATATTCTAGAACAGTGTCTCCCAAACTTTTGACCTATGTGTACCCCTTTTATGATTTTCGTAAAGCAGAGTTCCCTTGGCCCCCCCTCCCTTCCCTACAACGTGGGTCATAAAGAACATAACAACCAAATATACTAAATAATAATGAACGAATAACATCGGTTTTTAGTTGTAAATTTTTAAAAATATAATTTATACTTATTAATATTTTATTCAGCATAGTTAATGAGGTGTGACGCGTACCCCTTTCAAACTCTTCCCGTACACCTTGGGGGTACGCGTAACCCACTTTGGGAAACACTCGGAACCCTAGTTTTTATCTAGGCCTGAATAGGTTTTCAACAAACTACTGGAATAATTAACTAGAAGTCCACACGTGAATTAATCTCCCTAAAAAAATAATAATCCAACTGTTCCGCTAAATGCTTAGAAAGTGCGAAGTGATACGTTAAGGAAACAGGTTTGGGAAACACTGATTTAGAATGGAAATCCCAGAAGAATGTTTGGACTTTTTTTTTTATTCAGATTTGTCCAGGGCGTCATGAAGTCCGTATACCGGCAAAAAACCAAAAGGCAGGCGATCCAAAGGCAGACCCCGAATGCGATGGATTGATGATCTGGAAGCAGATCTGCAACAGCTTGGGGTTAGGGCGTGGAGACGAAAGGCCCAGGAGAGATCTGAATGGAAGGATGTGTTGAAGCAGGCCAGAGCTCTCCATGGGCTGTAGCGCCACTGGAATGGATGTATGTATGTCATAAAGTCAGTACATCTGAAATTGATAAGAAAAAGTTGAGCTGCAGGGATATGGTATGTTTCTATAGTAGTTCAAATAACATCTAACATATAAACACAATGTAAAGAGTATATACGTATATATGTACATATATCTATATTCTATACTATAAAGCAGAAAGTAAGGCGTATGTATGTATGTATGTATGTATGTATGTATGTATGTATGTATGTCCCGCATAGAAATCACAACCGTTAGACCAATCTTGATTAAACTTGGCAGAAATGTTCCTTGGGTACAAACTGGAACCGTGGCGTATGTATAGTAGCCCTAAGACAAACTTAAAGACTCTTAAAAAATAAAAGTTGCCCAACTCTATGAAAGTGTTAAGGTAAAGTTGTTTTCAGGTTAAATATCATGGTGGGGGTCAAGGTCAGAGTTAAGGAAATCAATTTCCAGGATTAGTATCGTGGAGATAAAAAGCTCGTGTAAAAATTGGATGCACTTCTCCCTCGTCGTCTTCGTCTCGGTCGCTCAACCAAAACAATAATATATATATATATATAGATATATATATATATATATATATATAAATATAAATATATAAAGTACATACCTAACACTTGGGAAAGAAAAATCCTTAGGAAAATATATGGTGCCATACAGGATGAAACAGGGTGGAGGACACGCACTAACCATGAGTTATATCAATTTTATGAAGACCCACCAATAGTGAACGAAATAAAAAAGAACAGACTACGTTGGGCAGGTCACCTTGAAAGAATGTCAGACAACAGAGGGGCGAAAATCGTATACAGGCAAAAACCAAAAGGCAGGCGACCCAAAGGCAGACCCCGAATGCGATGGATAGATGACCTGGAAGCAGATCTGAAGCAGCTTGGGGTTAGAGCGTGGAGACGAAAGGCCCAGGAGAGATCTGAATGGAAGGATGTGTTAAAGCAGGCCAGAGCCCTCCATGGGCTGTAGCGCCACTGGGATGGATGGATATATATATATATATATATATATATATATATATATATATATATATATAAATATAAATATATAAAGTACATACCTATGTACATATGTGCTGTTTCGTTTTTTGAATTGATGCCCTCCGAGAGTTGCATTTTAACCAAGATGGAGGTATACTTTATGAGCGACTATTCGTGCTTTTGTTGCCTTCTAAGTTTATATGCCTCTTTTGCAGGGCCGGCTTTAATCCACTGCAACCTATGCGGCCTCAGCGGGTCCCGCACTTTCATAGGCCCCGCGCTAATCCTAGATTAAAATTATTAAATCAAACCTTAAATTAAAACTTATATATTATAAGATTTTCCGCGGCCTCCTGATTTTAGCAGGAGCTCCTGGAAATCTCATAAAATTATTAAACTCTTCTAAAAACTCATAAAAATATCCTGAAAACTCATAAAAATATCCTGAAAACTCATAAAAATATCCTGAAAACTCATAAAAATGTCCTGAAAACTCATAAAAATGTCCTTAAAAATAGACAAAATTGTCATATAGGGGTGTCATTCTATATAGTAAACGCCATATCTACGCAAGATAAAAAAAACGGCATTAATTGTCAGATTTCATTTAATACAAATGTAATTTAAGGCCGAATTTATATTGTAATACAAAATCTGAATTTGTACTTATTATCCTCATCCTTACCCTGACTGGGCCCCGCGCAAGCCATTTCGCATAGGGCCTCGCAATTGTTAGGGCCTGCCCTGCTCTTTTGTGTAAATTGGCGTTTTGAAAATGTTGAACTGACTTTTACAACGTAAGTTAATAAACATTTCGCGGAAGAGCCCCAGCCAAGAAGTCAAAGAGCCGCATGCGATTTTGAAAGTCGCAGTCTCCGATTACTGGTCTAGGCTTTCTTTTAGATCAAACGAAATTCCACCAAAAATGGGCTTTCAAATACTTTATATGGATCTTTTTTAATTAAAATGTAAATGTTCAGTGTATTTACCACTTTTCAAATACTTACTGTCCAAATATTTCACAAAATGAATTATATATATATTTTTTTTTTGTTTCATCTGTATTGCAGGTGGAGAAACTGAGGAGATCAGATGTGATTTAATCCTCGAGCAAACAGAAAATCATTAATCTAGATATTGTTATCCATTAGCATGTTGTGATTAAATATAAAGTTGTGTATACTTCTATAATTTAATTGTGACCAGTAAATAAAAATATATATGCTTATTTTGTTCATATAAACGTTAATTTAAGTTTATGTTTCAGTTCATGCATTGATGCATATTTTCTGTCAACTTAAGAAATAATAACTTCGTCTCACTTCAAACATCCCGCAAGGCGGTAGAGGATGGACGTGGGCAAGGTTCAAGCTCCGGACCATCGTCACGACAGCCCGATGCTCGGACGCCACGACCAGTTAATACGCCCGCATGGTGATTTGGATACGCTGTCTGGAGTTACAGCCCTCTAACAATACGATTCAACAGACCTGAACTAGTGAAACGATTTAACTCTTTCTCTCCTAACTGACGATACCAGCGTTGATTCCACCAGAATGTGGTAAATAATTACGGAGAGAAAGAGTTAAAGCAGTTTTTCTTTTAATAATCGTGATTTGACTTTAACGCGTTCTTTGTACGTGTCCGTCGTCTTTTATAAGCGGGCACACACAGACACATTGAACAAACACACTCATACAAACAGCAAGCTCACTCACACAAACAATTCAATTTAAAAAAAAACAACTAAGGGGTGGGGGTGGGGTTGTCGCTACAGCAAAGGCTGCGGAGGGAAGGGAAAGGCAGCGGCCTAGGGGCAGGGGCAAAGGAGGGCGTTGAGAAGAGAAAAGGGGGGGGGGCGCTCTACAGAATGAAGAATGAATAATGAAAGGACAGCATTATGTGGGAACTGAGAATCTTTCTATCTTGGTTAATAATTCATTGGCGCCCAGGACTGGGTCCTACACGCCAACATCCCATTATGACCTTCACCTTGCCCATCCCTCACCCCCCTTCTCCCCCCACGTCCCTGTGACGGACCGCTCGCTTTTGCTAGAACGCAACGGCTGAGACTCTGGTATATGACTCAAGCGAATGACTCTTTGAAACAAATAAAATAACGGGGTTTCCATTGTCTGCTGAATCAGCCATCAGCCCCCCATCTTCTTTCAAGTCTTAGAATCTAGTTTTTATTGCAGAAATGACAAAGACTGGAACACATGCAAGGGAAATAAAACAGTTTGTCAATTTTCAGTTGTTTTCTTTGCAAGTAAAAGTTCTTTCTTTAAGCCTCAAAAGGAAAAAAAAACAGATTCTGGAACAAATCAACAAACTTCGCTAGACTTCTTGAATACAAACTAGAAATTAACCAGCTTAATCTTGGTCTAGTCTCTACATATGTAAATATAGTGAACCTTATTTAATACATTATAGAATGTGTATGTTCCTAATACAATTTTAAAACAAGACTATGCTACAGCGATTTATATGTAGAACCGCACTGCCTGATTTGTTTACCACTCATCACTATTTTTCCCACTTGTGATGGACGAAAAAATATGAATGTTCAACTGTTATTACTTACCTTGTGACTGAACCACTAAGTACCTTTCAAAATTAGATCGGCAGCGGTTAATTTTCTTCAAAAGATTTTTGGTTTGCAATTTTTAAATACTTTTTATATAGCCAACATTTGCCTAAAAATTCTACTTTTTTTTTTTTTGTAAGAAACTTTTAGTCTATCAAATATTTCAAGATAGAACCGAGAAGCCGATTAATTAATTCTGTAACTTATATATGAGTGTGTATGTAGGCATGTGTGTGTTTGTGTGTGTGCTTTCGTTTTCTAGCCCAGAAGTGATGCACATTGTACATAAGAATAAACCGCATTGCTGTCCCCTTACTTAATAATTGACAAGGAAGTGATTGCGGAAAAATGCATAGATGTTAATTTATTTTATGTTCTGTCCTTGCATAGAGTTTGACAGAGAGGCACGTTTGCAGCTGTTGAAAACATTTCACTAAAAGCCTGGAATTGGGTTTTATCTTTCTCTCGGTAACACGCCTACATATGAGCGTTTTTCTTCTCTAGCTTTTAGATCCACCGTTACTTTATTCCAGGGGGGCCCTGGTGGCTGAGTGGTTAATCGCTTGGCTTCCTAGCCTGGGGTCACGAGTCTGAATCTCGGTGAAGACTGAGATTTTGAATTAAGGGATTTATTGGGCGCACCCAACTCTTATAGGTACTTGGGGAAAGTAAAGAAGGTTTGTCATTGTGCTGGCCACATGACACCCTGCTCGTTAACCGTTGGCCAAAGAAACAGATGACCTTAACATCATCTGCCCTATAGATCGCAATGTTTGAAAGGGTAACTTTACTTAATTTTTTAGTTTTACTTTATTCCAGATCCGCCTCTGTCCTCCACCCACGTCCCTCTCGCTTTTCACTGTTGTAAACTAAATACGAAAGTATTAGGCTATAATTTCGGTGGTTTGCCGATGCGTGGCATATAATCTTAGTATTAAACTTCATTACCGCTAGTAAGTTGCCCATTTATGTTTTTTAAAAAGCTGAAAGTCATAGCATAAAAGTCTAATAGCGCTATAAGAGCATGGAACGGGTTGCCTGAGCTAGCCAAGTAAACCAACGACTTAGCAGAACTTAGGTCATTGGTTAATATGCATGACCAAATGCATGACTCGTTGGACGTAATCATTTTCTTTTTTGACGTAACGTCTGTATTATATAAGATAAGATAATACTACCTACATATTGAAATTATTTTGTGCTACATATAGAAGAGCTTATGAAATTTGATTCAGTAGTTCTAAAAATGTGTGCATAGGCCCTAACCTTTTTGGTGCATCCGGTGTACAGAATGACTTAGGAGATTAACGACATTAAAAAAAATATTGACATTTGAATCACTGTAGAATCAAAATTTAAAAATTAAATGTGTAACCAAAGGACACATTGCTGTGAATAACATTCATCATAGAAATCAACCATAACATAAACCTAACCAAAATGACTATAGTTTATTGGATTGAAAGAACTTTGTATACTCTTTAAGCAACACTGCCTGTTCGTGCGGTTTGCGCGCTGGACTGTCGTTTGTATTTATAGATGGTCCCGGGTTCAAACCCTGCCCGCTCCCATCCCCCTTCGTCCTGCGGGAGGTTTGGACTAGGAAGTAAACTATCTTTAACTCTGAAGGAATATCCGTTATATGTAAAACATTTGTTTACAAACTGGTTCAATGTATTGTAGTAACTTCGTGCGATATTGCCGTACATGAGAACAGACCGCAAAAATAATATTCCAACCTAGAAATATAAAGTGTCGTTTTGTTTGATATTGTTAATGCCACAATAGGATCCTAGGTATCACATTTAATGACCGAATCCTAAACGAAGAGATTAGAGACAAGGTTACTGCAGCGGACCCCCACGATGACCTGCTAACTATTGTAAAAAAAAAAACGCAAAATAAAACTCTATGGCCATATTACAAGGTCTTCGGGGCTCTCAAAGGCCTTCCTTCAGGGAACAGTACCAGGAAAATGAAAAGGAGGCAGATAGAAAAAGCTATGAGAAGACCCTATGAGAAAATGGACGAGCCTGCCACTGAAGAAGGTTCTATCCAAGGCAAAAGACACATGAATGGAGAAGGACGGTTGACAGATCTTGCGTGATGCCCCGACAAATTATGAGATTTCCCATGCCTAAACGGTGACATTAACCATGAGATCATAATGAGATGTAAGTATATATATTGACATTTTCGTTTTGAAGATTGATGACTTATAACAAAAATAATTAAAGGGGCGTAATCAATTTAAATAAAGTAAACTAAATGTGAAGGAGAGATTATTTCCCTTGTTTAGTTTTACAATAATGAAGCAAAGGTTGATGAGAAATTATTTTTAGGGATACACCCTTTTTACGCAGTAGCGGTCCTTGGTGTCAGTCAAGGGATAAAAAGGCGAATCACTAAATCAAATGTTTATTTCAGTCGCCCAATAGAAGCAAGTCTTGCCGATTTCCGCGAGAGGTTTAAAGGATTATTATTACGATGACGCAGGTGTCTAGAAGCAACGTCTGCTTAACATGTAAACATTTATATGTGGCATTTTACGTCCCGAGATTATACCATCTCCTTTTGCAGCTTCTTGTGTGACTAAAGAGGCCAATCCTTGATACACAGCTGCTGTCACAGGTTGGGCTTATGTAATTATCAGGAGCCGTTGCACTTTCACCCTTCTTTCTACTACTGTTGTGGGCATCTGCAATCCGTAACCTTTCCTTTATGCTCGCTCTCCATGTGGATCTGTTGTGATGATGCCTATTTCGTCTTGTAGTTAATTGATTTCGACAGATTACTCTGAAGATGCCTGGGTTTCTTGTGCGGGTGTATTTCAATGCGATTAACCAACAAGCAAAACAGAAACATCTAGTTTTAACAAGTGGAGAGATCAATCCAAACACCTTTGAACAGTTTATAGTTTATACTAAGTTTAATCTAACAAAAGGCCACAGTTGATGTCTCAGTCAATAAACACTTCCTACCCTTATGAAATCATATCACCAACTGATTTTCTCTCTAAGTAGCCTCTAACCCAACTCAAACATAACGTCACTAGTCGCGTTCAAAGTCCGTCAATTATGGTGCGTCTTTAATAAACTAAAAATACTAAGTGTCTAACACTATCCAGTGCCACTTTTTCTCAGCTGTTAGTGTCTATTTAACTCTTTCTCTCCTAACTGACGATACCAGCGTTGATTCGACCAGAATGTGGTAAATAATTACGGAGAGAAAGAGTTAAAAGAGCATGCATCGTTATACCGTGAAAAAGGAAAACCAGCGGCTCTCCTGCCTTCTGTTATATCACCATACGGAATGTCTTGTGGAAGTCGACCTCCTGGTATTCTGTGAACTTCAGGTATATTTCAAGTGTTTGTAAAACTGTGTTCCTCAACCTGTGGGAAGAGTACGTATTGACTTAAGGAACAAGAACGTGTGCTCGTATTATGTTTTTTTTTTAACGGGAGTTCTGTCCCCATGTTTTAAATATTAAGCAAATTTTACAGTTATTAGCATTGTAGAAAATCACGCAATGTTCACGATAAGCATTCAGACAGACAAGAAGCAGGATTTCATCCATTGGATGTGACTGATCGCAAAGGCAATCATGCTGGAAATGTACATTTCGTATGGAGGAAGACAGGAATGTGCTTTGTAATTGAAAGATGATGATATCCGCACATGAAATGTTTTTAATCACTATTTTTTTGAAAACCCAAAGCTACACAAGTTTCCTAACATTAACAGTTAACAGTTACACATATAATAGATCTTCTAGTGACATATTTATTATTAAGAACAACGAAAGCGCTACTTTAATATAATTTTATTCTTATAATTATGTTGCTAAAACTGCATCGCTTACCAGACAAGAGACTAATAGGGGCAAACAAACTACATTTAATGAATAGACTACAGGTAGATAAAGCGCCTGGGTATGGCTAACTATGTGGGGTTTCGTCCACTTAGATAATGGGGGCACATTATTTCTCCCACACACATTCTCGAATCGAATGGAAGCTTTAAACAATAATTTATTGTACCAAACAAAACATAAATTTAAAAAAATTATAAAAAATAACCAATTAGTCAGTTAGTTATTGATAACGTGTTTGATAATAAGGGAATTAACTTATACAATATTAAAAGATATAGTTGTAAGTGCGGAGTTCTTTCCCTTACAAAACTTTTTTTTTTTTAAAGGATATTTATATTGTGCTTGTTGACATTGAGCCAGCCTTACAATATGACCGAACAAGCTCTGCTTTCGCCTCTTCTATTGAGTAGTACCTCCATTTTTTTGTTGGTTTTTATGTGTACGGACTATTCCCCCCCCCCTCCCTACTATGTGATACCCTGCAATTTTCTTGAGTATTTATTCTCAAAGGCTTGAAATCTTCTTTTCTTCTTCCAGCGTGAAGCGTTCAGTGTCCAACTGTCTCACAGCCATATAGAAGTGTAAGGACCTCTAACGAAGAATTAATAGTTTTAATTTTGTTTGAACCTCGGAATCTAAGCAAGTCAATTTCAAAGGTTTCAAAATTACAAATGGTATCTAAAACACACACACACATACGCACACACACACACACACTCACGCACACTAAGTATGGAGACCAGTCGTTCGTTTTTGTTTTTTTTTTTGCTTTTCTTTTTGTCTTTTTTGCCTGTGATCGATTTCTGCGATCCTTCACTGCACAAATGTAGACCAAAAGATAACAACGAGTTGCGTCCCTCTCAACATCTGGTATTTGGGTAGAGGTGTGTTTGTGTGTGTGTGTGCGTAATAGAGAATGGAGTAGGTGCATTTGTGGGGGCAGGGCTAATCGATCTATAGCACAAGGCATTCATGTAATAACCACACCCACTTTTAGGGCACCATGTGACCTTTCAACCAGTCAACCGAAGTATCTCAATTAGGTCCTTTCTGGCGCAGGTTGGAGTGTTTCTTCTCTAGCATACAAACTTTTTTTTTTTTTTTGGTTTAGTCCTCCCTCTCGTTTGTACATTTAGACCAGAGTTGAGCTATGTCATATTGTTGATACGTGTCAAAGGTCACGGCGGATCCAGAACTTGTTTTCAGCGTTGCTATCTGCGGGTGTTGTTCTCAGGGCGTTTATAGCAACCTTTGGAACAAGTCAGTCCCCTTCTGGGACAACTAGTTTCGACTCGGCTGTATATCGTTCCCCCCCCCCTTTTCTATACACCCTCGCATGAGATCGGGAGGAATGGAGACTCGTCATTTAGTGCAAACACGCGTGTCGAGGGTTCCTAACTCATCTACTGTCGTCACAAGTGGTAGGATTCCTATGTCCTATCATGGCTCCCCCCTAAACAGGCCTGAGTCCATTCAGTAATTTAGAGGATAATTTTCGCTGGGAGCTTCGGTGTATTTGTGAAATAGAGAGTTATAAGGATCATTCTCTGTTCAAAAGTAAATATTAATTTTATTATTGTATTGTAGTTGGCTTTTTTGGGTATGTATTTGTGGGGGCATTAAAACGCGCACTGGTGGGGAGGGGAAGAAATGAAACAAAAGAGGAGGGGGGCTGTTGGAAGTGTTCTTTTTTTCGGCTGGGAGGAGACGGGGGGCATAATTAGCTATTTTTCACCTTGGGTTTAATATGAAAATGTTTTTTTTTTAAACCTGCGCTCACTTTTAGGAGTGCATATATTTGTTTAAAGATATCACTAATGCGAAGGTTTTAATTTTTTATAAAAAAAAAACTTACTCTTACAATGAGTAGAGATGTGTAGATCTAGTTATATCCTAGCAGCGGGCGATGTAAGGCTTAGCTCGAATCCCGAGTTGAATACCCCCTCCGACCTCTTGCTCGCATAAGAGATTGGACCTGACTGCACTGGGCATACCAATACGTGTTACATACTAGTATTAAAAGACATTTTCTTGTGATCTTTCACTACTTCAGTACTTTGGTTTTGGAGGACTGGACCATAGCACTCGGCGAGTCCTTTAGTTTAAAACTTCTCCCTATGCTGTGTCCACATGCCCCCCCCCACCCCCCGCAGTCTTGTTAATGTCAATAACCCGTTAGTTGTGGAAAAGAGAACAACGCTGGCAGAAGAAAAACGCCAGAGAAGAAAAGCAAGGCCAATGACACTAGCTCCAGCTGGAATAACCTACTCAGTGTGTAGCCGAACATTCCGGGCTCACATAGGTCTCACCAGCCACACGAGGAGGCATAAAACCCCAGTGCAAAGCCCTCGGCCCCCTGGATGACATAGTGGTCATCATCGAACCACGATGAACGAGCTATATATAACCCGTTAGTTATGTTCGCTGTCAATTGTGAATGAAAGTTCAAAACGCAAGTCGAGATTGGGCTTATGGTTAGGAAAAACACGACCAACTCTTTTTGCATTTCTCGTTTCCTAAACAGAGGCGTAGCTGTGGTGGTGGAGGGAGGGAGTGGGGGATATTTGAAAGTCTCCATCGACCCCACTTCAGGGGGCCCCCAAATGAGTGGGTTTTTTTTACATTAAATATTAAATATAACGCCCAATACAAGGGGTCCCCAAAGGTGTCAAGCCCCCGGGCCCCAAAATGATGGCAAATTCCTAGCTACACCACTGTTGCTAAGCTTATACTCAAACTTCTTTAGTTTCGTATATATCCATATCTTCTTTTCTTTTTTTCTCTCTCTCTCTTCCTCTCTCTCTCTCTCTCCCCCCCCCCCATTTCATTGTCGTTACATGGATACAGGAAGTGTTGGAGGTCGGTTTAACACCGAGTCTATTGGACGGGTGATAAGGTAAATGCATAAATCCACTGCAGTCATGGATATTGTTTGATCGACACGAGAGACGAGCCAGGATCGAACTGATTTGAAATCGAACAGTAATTTACAACCTCCCATAACTTAGCTCAATCAGACTCTTTTTTTTTTATTATTTAGTTTAAGTTGTATGGACTTCGGACTGTCCTGACGATGTTCGAACGCTCTGCCATCTTGCAGAAGTTGGGGCTAGGACGTATTTAGTTCTGAAGGGCCGCATGATTTCTTGCTGTAAAACAAAACTAAATGATGATCTTATATGAAAATAAACAAGCAAAATAAAAAAAAGTACTTAAAAAAACAAAGCTTATATAACTTCACATTTTAACTATGTCTCTCAATAATTTAACATTTGTTTCACTTTTTCGATAACAAATTCATTAATTGTGAATACAAACTTGTTAAATTGGTTATTTTTTAAAAAATAAGTTAATGTTTTATTAGGTAAAATAAATAGTTCTGTAAAGTGTCAATTTGATCCAAGAATGGGTGTATGAGAAATAATGTGTACTATTATGTAAGGGAATAAAACCCCACACATTTAATTATATCTCTTAATACTGACGGATTAATCTCCCTTTTTGGTATCAAACAAAATAATTAATACATTACTAGTAATTAATTGACCTAGTAGATTCATGTTTTTTAGCTGCAATAAATGATTGTTTTAATTTTCAACTTGATAAGAGAAATAACATGTACAATTATCCAAAGGGACCAAACCCTACATATATAGCCATATCTGTGTATATTGAAGGATTAATTTTCCCTTTTGGCATCAAACAAAATAATTAATTACCAGTAATCAATTGACTAATTGTTTTTTTTTTTTTTTAATCTAAATCATGTTCCATATGTGTGCTGTGTTTGGTCCTCTAGAAATAGAACTAAATACAATCTTTCTAAATAAATGTTCTAATGCATCAAACTCTTTTCATCCAATACAAAACTCTTTTTCTTCTTCTCTTCTTTTCTCTCTCTTTCTCGTTCTTTTTTCTCTCTTTCTCATTCTTTTTTCTCTCTTTCTCATTCTTTTCTCTCTGTTTCTCATTCTTTTTTCTCTCTTTCTCATTCTTTTTTCTCTCTTTCTCATTCTTTTTCAATTTTTTTCTCATTCTTTTCTCTTTCTTTCTCATTCTTTTCTCTCCGTTTCTCATTCTTTTTTCTCTCTTTCTCATTCTTTTTCTCTTTCTTTCTCATTCTTTTTTCTCTCTTTCTCGTTCTTTTCTCTCTCTTTCTCGTTCTTTTTTCTCTCTTTCTCATTTTTTTCTCTCTGTTTCTAATTCTTTTCTCTCTCTTTCTCATTCTTTTTCTCTTTCTTTCTCATTCTTTTTTCTCTCTTTCTCATTCTTTTTCTCTTTTTTTCTAATTCTTTTCTCTTTCTTTCTCATTCTTTTTCTCTTTCTTTCTCATTCTTTTTTCTCTCTTTCTCATTCTTTTTCTCTTTCTTTCTCATTCTTTTCTCTCTCTTTCTCGTTCTTTTTTCTCTCTTTCTCATTCTTTTCTTTTTCTTTCTCATTCTTTTCTCTCCGTTTCTCATTCTTTTTTCTCTCTTTCTCATTCTTTTTCTCTTTCTTTCTCATTCTTTTTTCTCTCTTTCTCGTTCTTTTCTCTCTCTTTCTCGTTCTTTTTTCTCTCTTTCTCATTTTTTTCTCTCTGTTTCTAATTCTTTTCTCTCTCTTTCTCATTCTTTTTCTCTTTCTTTCTCATTCTTTTTTCTCTCTTTCTCATTCTTTTTCTCTTTTTTTCTAATTCTTTTCTCTTTCTTTCTCATTCTTTTTCTCTTTCTTTCTCATTCTTTTTTCTCTCTTTCTCATTCTTTTTCTCTTTCTTTCTCATTCTTTTCTCTCTCTTTCTCGTTCTTTTTTCTCTCTTTCTCATTCTTTTCTCTCTCTTTCTCATTCTTTTTCTCTTTCTTTCTCATTCTTTTGTCTTTCTTTCTCATTCTTTTCTCTCTCTTACTCATTCTTTTCTCTCCGTTTCTCATTCTTTTTTCTCTCTTTCTCATTCTTTTTTCTCTCTTTCTCATTCTTTTCTCTCCGTTTCTCATTCTTTTTTCTCTCTTTCTCATTCTTTTTCTCTTTCTTTCTCATTCTTTTCTCTCTCTCTTTCTCATTCTTTTTCTCTTTCATTCTCATTCTTTTTCTCTTTCTTTCTCATTCTTTTTCTCTTTCTTCTCATTCTTTTTTCTCTCTTTCTCATTCTTTTTCTCTTTCTTTCTCATTCTTTTCTCTCTCTTTCTCGTTCTTTTTTCTCTCTTTCTCATTCTTTTCTCTCCGTTTCTCATTCTTTTTTCTCTCTTTCTCATTCTTTTCTCTTTCATTCTCATTCTTTTTCTCTTTCATTCTCATTCTTTTTCTCTTTCTTTCTCATTCTTTTTCTCTTTCATTCTCATTCTTTTTCTCTTTCTTTCTCATTCTTTTTCTCTTTCTTTCTCATTCTTTTTTCTCTCTTTCTCATTCTTTTTCTCTTTCTTTCTCATTATTTTTTCTCTCTTTCTCATTCTTTTTCTCTTTCTTTCTCATTCTTTTCTCTCTCTTTCTCGTTCTTTTTTCTCTCTTTCTCATTCTTTTTTCTCTCTTTCTCATTCTTTTTCTCTTTCTTTCTCATTCTTTTCTATCTCTCTCTTATTCTTTTTCTCTCTCTTTCTCATTCTTTTCTCTCTCTTTGTCGTTCGTTTTTCTCTCTTTCTCATTCTTTTTTCTCTCTTTCTCATTCTTTTTTTCTCTCTTTCTTATTCTTTTTCTCTTTCTTTCTCATTCTTTTTCTCTTTCTTTCTCATTCTTTTTCTCTCTCTTTCCCATTCTTTTCTCTCTCTTTCTTGCTCTTTTTGGAACTTCTTTTTTTGCTATTTCTTTTTCTCTCTTTCTAGATATCTTTTCGCTTGCTTTAGCTCTCATTTTTTGCTATCTTTCTAGCTCTTTTCCCTCTTAACTCTTTTCTCATATCGTTCTCCTTTTCACTCTGTTTCTAGCTATCTCCCTGCCTCTCTTTCTCTTTTTTTCTCTCTTTTTCTTTTGTCATTCATTTACATCTCTCTCTTCCCCCCCCCTCTCTATTTTTCTCTAGTAAATCGGAAGTCATTGACTTTTTCGATCGGTGATGAATTGTAAGTTGTAAATTATTGTTACATTAATTTTGTCCATATTTCCCAGTAATCCTAGAGGAGGTGGGGATGTAATATACCTTAGACAGCTTTTGTTCCTACAGCCTGTGCCCATGTTTCCATTGCCCAAAAGTCTCGTTCTAGTGAAAGCAGGGAGTGTCCATAAATGAAGTCTACACCCCCAAACAAAATGAAGTGAAATCTTGAAATCTGACGTCGAGACTTTGTTGATCTAATGATAAGGGGAGTAAGAGGTTCCAAAGTCTGCTTTTTGGAATGCGGTAGACTAGAGTTATGCTGCCTTGACTTTGACCTACTTTTTCAAAATTTGTTTCACTATTTTCTTTTTTTGTTTTGTTTTTAAGAAAGTTTCTCATAAAGTTGTCGCCCTCATAGTTATAGGCTCAGAATATTTGTTATTTGTATAGCTCTGGCCTGGACAATTCGCAAAATATAAAACGTACAATAGCCCCTTCTAATGATGTAATGAGTCCAACATTCACCTAGTTTATTAAAGGCTTCAACTCTTCGTTTGTTACTTATACTGTTGCCCTACAGCCTAACATTTTATTTTTTCTAGAGCCATGCTTTACATACATTTCTAGATCTAGAATCACATATTTTTTTTTCAAAATTGATTGGGGCTTAAATTTTTTTTATTATCTATATTAGTTGGAAAATCTACTGTAACAAATGATTTTTAAATAAGGTAGCAAACGAAACATTCATAGTTTAATGTTCATAACATTGTAAGTATTCTAATTACTGTTGATTCTTGATACTCGGACACTTAGTAATCCGACACACTCAGTATGCAAACACACTCAGTAACCTGACACGGAGCCGTAGCCTATTGATGCAATTACTGAATATTTTAGTACTTATATTTTTCGACTGTGTTTAGGCATAAACTCTTATCTTATCTTATAAAATGTAGACTTTACTTAAGAAAAAAATATGCTTATGTCCTTTGTGTATCTCTAGGTCAATCTAATCATGAATGTTAATCAATGACTTAAACTATTCCAACTCTGGCTGACTCAGGCAACCCATTGTATACTCTAATAGCACTAGGGAAGAAGGAGCGTTCGTACACCTATTTGTCCTAGCATATGGAACAAGGAGTTTTACAGTATCTAATTTTGTAATTTTAGGTCAATGTTTCGATTCCGTCTATTGTTTATTTTATACCATTTAATGTCTTGGGGAACATCTTATTACATCATAAATATAACGTTCTTGACACATTCCGTCAAAGTCTTTTAAGTAAACCCAGGAATACATGGCGTCGCGATTTGGAAGCAGATGCCCAGCAGATGGGCAAGACATGGGGACAGTTGTAGAGGCTCATCCTGAGCCGAGTAGGCCTGGATGTGGCCAGATGGGACATCAGGCAAAGATGAGATGAACCTTCGGTAATCCGACGTTTTCGGTAATCCGACATCCTCCCCGTTTTCTAACCGTCGGACTATCAAAAGTTCATATCTAATGTAATGATTCTGTTTAAACCGTTGATTATTGGGCGGCCAAATGTAAAAAAAGGTATTGTTGGTACTCATTAAAAGAAAAATACATTAACATGGTTTGTGCCCCCGAGTCCATAGATGGAAAACTGAGCTTAAACTTTTAAAAGTAATTCTAGAATGATCTTTCTGGAGTTTGAACATAATGTGTTGTCAAGAAGCACAAGCTTATGGGCCACATTTCTGCTCGATAGGAAAAAGAAAAAAATTGTCTAAAAAAAATGATTCAAATTTTTTTTTTACTATGTCAGTGAGAAAATAAAAATTAAAGCAAGAAAATTATAAAAAAGTACTTTAGAAAAAAAAAAGACAACTCCTCGTTTATGGAGCCAAAGTCTGTGTTGTAGGAGCGATTATTTTGCTCTTAATAACTAATGAAGGATATATTTTGTTGGGGGGTTGTCACTTCCGTTGAGAAGGTTGCACATCTAATGTGATTTAATATGTTGTTAATGTTGTTCATATATAAAGTCGCGAGTATAAATAACACTGACAACAGAAATAAATAAATAAGATGTCCGGTTTTATAATACAACGATTTCTTCAAGCAAGAAGGGCAAAGTCCACGTGGTCAGACATAAAAAAAACCTTTCCTAAGCACTACTACAAGAGGGCACCGTGTCCGTTACTCTATCTCGAAGCTTTCTTCCGTTCTAAGTTTTTAATGTGCCATCACATCACGAAGGGAATGCCCGATTTGTCCTAACCTCGAGGCGTCTTACTATCAAGTCATTACAATTTACCCCGCCCCCCAATGAACAATATCCTGGTGAAGTCTTCTCAGAGTATTTAAAATTCTAGTTATAGTCCTATAGATGCAGTCTTAGAAGATAATACGCAAAATGCTCCTGAAGTACCGAAGTCTATTAATTTAATAAACTCTTTAATGACTTGGTCGTACAAGCGAAACAAACAACACGCTGACGTATGTCTGTTCAAGATAAAGGTTTGTCTAGACCTGTATTCAAATTTAAATTATTTGTTCTATTTGGCCTCTACTTTAAATTAGAATGGTCAAGCTAGAGCTTTGCAAGTCAGTGGAGGAGCCAATAAAATAGTATTTTTTTCCCCTTAGATAAACATCAACTGTCAAATTTCAAGGAAAGAGCCGATAACGAGAACCGTGAACACCCGAATACCATCCTTTTTTTTTCTAGTCATTTGACCCCATGAAGAGTTTGCAAGCTGAAAAGAGGAATTGTAAAAATGCATGTATTTGAATCTTGTCGTCTGCTTATTTCTGCTAGTTAAGAGAAGAAATCGATTTATTCTATAATCCGCAGTTCACTCATGACGAGATTAGTGGGCAGACAATTTTTTTATTGGGATTAAGTTATAAAAACTTCCACACCATACAAAAATGATGACCGGCTATTTCATCCCCGGTCACTTCGTCTTTGGTCACTTATTCCCCTGTCACTTCATCCCCAGCCACTTCATCCCCGGTCATTTCATCTCCGGTCACTTCATTTTTGGTCATTTCATCTTTGGTCACTTCATCTTTGGTCACTTCATCAGCGGTCACTTCATCCCCGGTCACTTCGTCCCCGGTCATTTCATCCCCGGTCAAAACAGAAATAGACTATATATGCATACTTACAGTGTGAATGTATTCACAATTTTTAAAACACCATTTAATAGTTAATTCTCAATAGTTTCTATCGTATGAAATATGTAAGTTTGTATAAAAAATTTTGAGCACGACTGGCCCACGGAGGCTACTTAGAGTTTGTGTTCCACACCACTGTCCTTGATTCTTTAATTTTCATGTATTAATCTGTCTTATTTTGATCTTGCTTTCTAAAAACAATTTAATCATCTCGTGTCTGTGTCAAATAAAATTATCATTATTAAATCCAATTCCTTTAATTGTTTGAATTAGCAGACGTAGCCAATCAGATCCTTTAAAAATGGAACAGTCCACAAGTCGCTCTAGAGTGGAGAAACTCGTAGGAGCTATAAACGAGAAGTATAACTTAACATCCCCAGATGTATTCTACGGAGGTAAGATACTCAAGTATTCTCTTTTACATCATCCGCATCAGCAGTCTTCTTCTCCTTTTTCTTCCTCAACATGACTAACTAATTACACTTTCCTTTCTTCATTCATGATTAAATTCTATTTTAAATTAAATTATTTACTAAATTCTTCATCTTCTTCACCATCCTCAAACCAAGTGGTCGCCAAAATAAGCAATCACACCTTCATAACGCACAATCACCATTCAATTCATCGTTAATGTCAATGCTATTATATTTGTTCTTATCGTCATAATCATTATCATCTTCATCTATTCAAACTAATTCCAATCATTATCATTGGATAAAATGATAAAAAAAAAGAAAGAGAAAGAAAGTGAGAAAAAGAGAGATAGATAAAATAAAGAGATGAAAAAGAGAATGAGTAAAGATAGAAACGAGAGAGAGAGTAGGGAGAAAGAAAGATAGAGAAGTGAAAAATTAAAGAGAAAAAAAAATAGAGAAAGAAAGAGAGGAAATAAAAAAAAGCAAAGAAAGAATTGTATATAGTGAGGAAAAAAATCAAAGCAGGAGAAAGATGTAGAAAAGATGGAGAGAGAAATAGAAAGAAATAAGGGAAAGAAAGTGTGGGTCAGAAAGAGAGAAATATAAAAAAAAGAGATTCAAAGATACAGAAAGACAGTGATAGGGTAGAAAAGGAATAGGGAGACAAAAAAGAAAGAAAGATAAACATGTAAAAGAAAGAGTAAAAGTGAAAGAGGGGAGATAAGAGAAAAAAAGAAAATAACGAACGAAAGAGAGAAATAGAGAGAAAAAATTATAGAAAAAGAAAGAGTGAATAAAGAAAAAAGAGAGAGAACAACATAAAGAAAGAAAGAGAGCGAGAAAGAGAGAAAAAAAGAGAAATAAGAGTAAGTATAACAGAAAGAAAAAAAGAAGCAATAAAATTAAAAAGTTCTCCTTTATTGATGATTCCAGCTCTTAGTCACATCACCAACGCCGGTCAGCAGACTTCACATACTGTCGCACCCTGTCGTCTGCTGTTCAGTCTTATTGTAAAGCTTATAACAACTCACCCTGTCTGTCTGAAATAGTTTGAATTTTGGCCAGTTTCCATTCTCGGATCAAATTGAAACTTTGCACAACTATTTATTGTAGAAACATGAATCAATCAAATACTTTACCTAATAGTTAATTAATTATTGGTAATTATTTATTTTGTTTGAGATCGAACTAAGGGGAATAAATGCAACTTAATGAGAGATGTGGATGTATATGCGGATTTATTCCCCTTATAACGTTTTTTTTCTCAAGTTTAAATTTTTGACTAGTATATATTAATAGATAAAAAGCTTATATTGATAGAAAGGATAGCACCGTTCAATCGCTATCGTAACTCTCATTATAGCAAAGTTTATCTCCCATTTTTGTAATATAAAACAAAATGAATTAATTTTAATAATTGATTGATATATTATCATCGATAATGAATATTTGTGCCCAATTTCATTTTGATCGTAGAACTGGAAGTGAGAGAAAAGCAGTGTAAAATAGTCCACCCAGACAGACAGACGGACGGAGTAAATTAATTTATATCTAAGCTTTCTAAAGATAAAGTCAATATTCATTTGTCTTTCAGATCCTCGGGTCAGTGATTGGCCGTTAATGAACAACTTGACCGGTGTCCTGTCCATTGTTTTTCTCTACCTCCTGATGGTCAAACAAGGTCCAGCATTTATGGCAAAACGAAGCCCCATGAATGTCACCCATCTGCTAGTGGTCTACAACTTAGCATTGGTCATTTTATCATTGTACATGTGTATAGAGGTCAGAGTTCACTTTGTTAGTTTGGTCCTAAAGAATTATAAGTATTGGAGATTTTTTTGTTTACGATGTTGGAATCATAACAATAGTTTAAGAACTCTATAACAGTAGTTTAAGAACTCTATAACAATAGTTTAAGAACTCTATAACATTAGTTTAAGAACTCTATAACAATAGTTTAAGAACTCAATAGCATTCGTTTTCGAACTCTATAGCATTAGTTTAAGAACTCTATAACATTAGTTTACTCTATAACATTAGTTTAAGAACTCTTGTTATACTGTCTTTTATTTTTATACTTAACAATCATTATTGCTATGCTATCGTGCACAATGCGCCAAATCTGGTTACTTTCACAGATGGTTATTCTCGCAGTCCAAAGTAATCAATCCATACTTTGTCATCCAGTCAACACTGAAAACACAGAGATTGGATTGAGGGTAATTATGTTTACTTTTAGCTGTAAATTGTAATCTTTTCGCTTTTTTTTCTGACTTGAGTCGTTAAAGACATTTCACAGCCACATTTGCCTTGATTTAAGACAAGTTATTTACAGAAGAAAATGAAAGGTTTTAATAAGTTAAATTTTTATAAATTAGTTTGATTTAGTCATGTAATTAATCTCGTAATAGATATAGACTAACATTTTTTAAAAAATCTGTGCGATTAGAAGTATCTTTAGCAATTTTTTTTTTAAGTGCAATATCATGCTTTTATTTTTCTCAATGCGTTATGATCCTATTACTTGTTAAAGCCAGTTGGGGAAAAGGGAAGGGAAGGAAGAAGGGGAGAATCTAAGAGAAGGTTGCCGTGACAGCTTTTATAATAAATGTATTTTATATATAAAGCTGTACGACTTGTTTACACATATTCGAACTTGAGGGCTCTAGTATCCTCAAGCCAATAAACTAACCACTGTGCCAGATAGGTGCTTATGAAAATGAAATTTTTCTTTGCTATAAGTTTCAAACTTTTGACCCAATTCTCTACGCAAAGTATAAATGGGACTAATTCAACTTATACCGCCACATCTGTCAAGTACAATTTCTTTCCCTTGTTTGATACCAAACAAAATAATGAACTATTTGTTGTTGCTTTTTTTTTTAAAGTGATTCTTGTTTTGTCAGCTTGAAGAAATAATTGTTCAAAATTTGAACTTATTTAAGATATAGTGTGAAAGAAAAAAAAACGTGAACAAAAATTGTACAAGAAAGAAGAAAAGTAAACAGACAGACAGACAGACAGATAGACAGATTTAAACTTTGTAAAAATAAAAACTAGTTTACATTAAAAGCACACATTATCTAATAATAATATTTAAAAAAACCTCTTTAAATTGTTAATAAACATATGACACTTTTTATAATTTATATGCTATAATGTTTTTTAATTATGAAAGCAAAGTTGTAATATCTCTTTGCATCTCTTTTGCAGGAAGCTAAAGTTGCTTGGTGGTATTTCTTTTCAAAGATTGTGGAACTTCTAGACACAGTTGAGTCAATCACTAGAATAATATTTGTAAATATTACAAAACATTTTGTGGATTACTATTATCGTGGTACGAGACGAGGTGACTGAGCGATTGGCTTCCGAACCGAGGGATCCCGGGTTCGAATCCTGGTAAAGACTGGGATTCTTACTTTAGGAACTTTCCGAGTCCACCCAGCTCTAATGAGTACCTGACATTAGTTGGGGAAAAGTAAAGGCGGTTGGTCGTTGTGCTGGCAACAAGACACCCTCGTTAACAGGTGGGACACAAAAACAGATGACCTTTACATCATCTGCCCTATAGTTTATAAGGCCTGAAAGGGGAACTGCACTTTTACACAAAATGGCGTCCGAAAGAGACAACGACACGAAACTCGCGAGACCAACACGAGAGCTTCCGCCAAAGACAGAAAAAGAGAACTTAGATAAACACCCCAGCAGACAACGGCTAAGCGTTCGATGTGGCAAAATATGTAGGTCCCAACTGGGCCTGCGTATCCACATGATTTGTTTTTGACTGTTATAAAGGAAATCTACCTGATTCGTGATATCTCTAATAATCTATCCAAATCATATACTAGCATACCTATTACTTACGAAAACTGTTAGCATTCAAGGTGTGCGTATTATCGTTAATTTACGTACGCCTAACTATGGTTACAAATGGAGACTCACATTCCTCGTTCCATATGCTAGGACAAATTTGTACAAGTGCTCCTTCTTCCCTAATGCTATTAGAGTATGGAATGGGTTGCCTGAGTTAGGCAAGAAAACCAGTGACTTGGGAAAATTCAGGTCATTGATTAGTATGCATGACTAAATTCATGACGCGTAGGACGTAATCATCTTCTTTTTTGAAGTAACGTCTGTATCATATAAGATAAGATAAGATAATTTAAAAAACGCGCCATGTGGCTCGTATGCTAAATGGGCACTCGACTACTTAATCATGTCGTGACCTAGCATGAGGTTAGGGTAACCCGGCTACGCTACCCTGCCTTATTGCGGCATTCGGGTGGAAACAATCGCTAGAGGAAGCGATTAGGCTAAATGAGTAGCAACACAAGACTCTTGTGGGAATGTCTAAGGAAGTGCAAGAGCTTTCCCATTGCACAGTGCGGAGTTGTAAGAGAGCTTGCAAGACCTTGTAAAATCCCGGCGCCGTTCCTCAAACGACTGTGCCATCAATGGCGAGTTCTGCACGGTTAGTTTGGTTAACTATAGGAAAATGACGGGGGTTCCCGGTGTGCTCAGCCTTCGACCACCCATTCTAGTACGTGCTTCGGGAGTGTCCGACCCATTGAAAGTAGCAGTGTTAAATATGGATATTAGCTTGGGCCTCTTTCAGACAGAGTACCTATTCCAATCAGGCTTACAAGCCTAGAATTTAAAGAGCTTTAGTTCAACTCTTTTGACAGCTTAATTAAAAATTTATATATATATATATGTTATACACATATATGTGGACGAATGTATAAATAATTAGTGATTTCTATTTCTTATGTTCACATATATATATATATAAATTAACATCTTTCTACAGGCATTTTTTATTGCCCGTAAGAAGAACAACCAGTTGTCATTTCTGCACATATATCATCACAGTTCTATGGTGGTTGTGTGCTGGTATGTCGCCAAGTATCTTCCAGGCGGTGAAAGTAAGTGTACAGTATCTATGTACTTAATGGTAAATGACTACGTGCGGTCCTATAGCCATAACCAAACGACCACTTGACCAATCAGCTTTTTTAAAAAAAACTATTTTATGATCATTTACTTTATTTATATCCCTCACTGTTTAACACACCCAGAAGAAACTGAAAACAAAAATGTAAACAAATTCCATTGTTTTCTAACCGAATCTCAAAGCAAGACAGTCATTTGAACAAAGTGAATGTCTTGACTTGATGCTAAACGCGCATGCGTTTTTGTTTTTTTTAGAAAAATACCAAGCAAGGTGGTGATATTTACATAATATTACTTATAGGATTTTGTGTGTTTTTTTTTACTTCCATAATGAATAAATACTCTACCTCAACCATAGGTTTGTGAGTGTAAGGAATTTATATATGAAATTTCCTTTTCTTAATCTTTTATTCTGAATTTTGTCCGGAGACTTCATTTCATCATAACTAGACTAATAGGTGGGGGTTCTGGTGTGGATGCAGACATCTAGTTCTCGCGATTTCATCATTCTATTTTTTCACCGGACACTATTGATACATGTTAATTATATGATGTAACATGCAAATTTCTAACAGCCGTTTTGTATTTAAAAAAAAAAAAGGACTTGTACTTAAAAAAAAATTAAAACAAAGTAAAAATAGCGCGATAATATAGCCTTATGTAGTGGCAATATTTTTAAACACAAATTCTTTAATTTAATAATTGATTAATATCTTATCTTGGTTATAATTATTTATAATGCCCACTTTTGTATATCCACTAGAGCTATACAGTGGTAGCTTCAACTGCTTAGTTCACGTGTTTATGTACACATATTATGGATTATCGGCCATGGGGCCACACCTGCACAAGTACATCTGGTGGAAGCGTTACCTTACGCAATTTCAAATAGTGAGTACATCGTGATGATTCTGTTCTGTTCAAATAAGTGTATGCTTTGTCCTGTGTCTGTGTACTATGTCTGTTCTATATGGTATAAGTCTTATGTTCAAAGACTGTTATATCAATGATGTCCCACGTCTTATTTTTTTATATGTTATATCTGTTATGTTCTATGTCTGTATCTGTTCTGTCACGTGTCTGCACATTTCATGTCCTATGCTTATGTTTTATGTCTGTTATATTCTTAGTCAATAATGACATGTTCTATATCCATTATTCTTATATGAATGCGGATTAAGCTTACCAAGTGTTTACTATCGTTGTATAGATTATATGAAATATTCTTATTTGGAGACAACGGAAAGAAAGTCAGATAAAACAAGATTACACAAACTCAGTGACAGCCCCCGTCGAATTCACCAATAGACCAGGAATATCGAAGTCATGGTCTTATTTTGATCGTTTAAAAGTAATAAAATTTCGAAAAATCATTTGGCGTTTTTTTTTACTTTTAAGCAAACAGGACAACACGACATCAATAATAAAACTCTTCTAACTCTTCGGTATAAGAATTTGAAATCAAACTCTCTTGAAAGCAGAGCTGCATTAACTGATCACTAAAAAAAAAAATCACGGAAGTCTCCTATATACGTACCTCTACCCAACAGGTTCCCTCTATATTGGACTACACTGAGCATGCATAAGAATGAAAGTTGCGCTTTACAAATGGATTTTAAAAAATATTCGATCGTGTATCAAAATAAGCGCACTTTTAAATTTGATCTCCCGAATGCATAAATAATTGGTGATTTCTATTTCTTATGTTCACAAAGCACTGAATTGTTTCATATAAAAGTGGTGTATTTTTTGAAAATCTGCTTGCATAGTTAATTTTAAAAAACTAAATGGTTTACTTTCAGACAAGAAAAAAGTAGCTGTTGCATCAGAACTTTGAAACGTTTAAAATATCTTTATGTCAAATTTTCCTCTCCTTTCCTAGTTTCTGAGGTCTAAACGGGACGGACGAACGAGCAGACAGACCACACAAAACTTATTGCGTCTATTCCTTTTTCGCGGCCGCTAAAAAATAGTCATTTTAATGCATACAATTGTTATAAAATAGTAAAAAATGACACTTTTTCAATGTTATTATAGTTTTATAGTTCATTGTAGTATGGTAGCGTAGCATGCTACCCTAATTTAATGTAAATATTTTTAAAATCTATTTTATGTTTCAGATTCAGTTTATATGCATTTGCATACGTAGTATTGGAACATTTTTCACTGGTCCATGCGGATATCCTAAATGGGTCAACGTATTCACCCTACTCTACGTCTCCAGTCATCTGTTACTGTTTCTCAATTTTTATCTCAAGTCTTACAAGTCAAAAAGCATTCAGTCAAGTCACTCAGCCTCCAAGTCAACAGCTAAAAAATCGGAATAAAATTGTATTGAAAGAACTCAAGAGTTGTGCTTTTTTTTTCTAATCTTGAAAATGCAATATTAAATTGAGTAGTTAGGCATAAGTTACAAATAGTAGGTGATGTGGACATACTTAGGCGAGACACTGGGTAGCTAATTATCATAGTGTGATGTGGCGGAATTCTCGAGGTTGTGAAATACAAAAACAAGTGATTTAATTACAATATAACCAACGTAAAGAGCTAAAATTAACATATGAAGGTCAAGGGAAGCTAAAATTAATAATAAATTTAGTAGAAACAATAATCCAGAAGGTTCTAGAAATAATCTTAGATCGAGATTTATGAAAAAAAAGGACTAAAGTTAAGTCTCTGTATTTCAGTTATGTTGGAATTCATGCCAACAAAATATATGTGGATTGACGATTTAAAACAGATAGTGTGTATTTATGGTATTTCTCAATACGAAGAAATGCCTCCAACTCCAAGAGAATATTTCCCATGTCATTATTGATTTCAAGAGAGCACCACAAAGAATATGGCGTGGAGCACTCTAGGCGACAATGGAAAAGTACAACATAAATAAAAACATAATTAAAGTTATCCAGAACTTCTACAAGGAGGCCACCAGTGCGGTGTACTTCAACAGTAATATTGGTGACTGGTTTAAAACCACTGTTGAAGTAAGACAAGGCTGCCTACTCTCACCAACAATTTTCAATATCTTCCTTGAAAGGTAACGGAAGATGCTCTCGAGGGGCTATGAAAGTACTGTAAGCAGAAGAATTACTAACTTGCGGATACCATGGATGGCCTAGCAGGGACAGAATAAGAACTTCTAGAATTACATGTAGGATTTAAAGCAGTGGTTCCCAAAATCTGTTGTCTCGTAGATCCCTTGTCATGTTTTCTGGTTTTCGGTAGACCCCCTGCTAAACTTGCAAATTTTAGCAAATTCATTAACATTTTATTTAAACTAATTTCTATCTGTAATGAGTTGAAAAGTGAAAAATTGATTTAAAGCTACGCATTAAGTTATAGAGATCAATCTTTTTTATTGATAAAATTCAAATTTAAGCCAATAAAATAACAATATTTATTGATGGAATCTCCAAACACACTAGAAATGTGTTTTTTTTTTGTAAGTTTATCATTCGTTGCTATGGATATTATGTTTCAAATAGGAATGTGTTGTTCTATGAATTAGTGCTCCAACCATTACATATTAATTAACTAATTAATTTGGGGGCGCGGTGGTCGAATGGTTAAGCGCTTGGCTTACGAACCTGAGGTCCTGGGTTCGAATCCCGGTGACGGATGGGATTTTGAATTTCGAGATTTTTAGGGCGCCCCTGAGTCCACCCAACTCTAATGGGTACCTGACTTTAGTTGGGAAAGTAAAGGCGGTTGGTCGTCGTGCTGGCCACATAACACCCTGCTCGTTAACCGTTGGCCAAAGAAACAGATGACCTTAAATCATCTGCCCCATAGATCGCAAGGTCTGAAAGGGGAAACTTTCCTTTTTTTTTTATTAATTAATTTGCCTTAAGTATCATTGTTAAAGTTTTTGCATAGAGCAGTTTCTCGTGTATTTCTTGATCTTTCACGTCTGGCTCAAATATTGGGTCCGCGAAGATTTTCTCACTAACAGGAGAAGGGGTGAAGGTGAGTAACTGGCGTCTAAACCAGTAAGCTTCAAGCATGAAGCGCTCATTAGCCTTGTATTGCTACCCACCTAGCAGAATGAAAACTGAACTCAAAACTCAACTCTGCGCCTTGCAACTATACTCAAACATGGGAAAGGTTTTGTGGGTCAACCCTGAGGAAAAATAAGGAGCCGGGCCCCTTATGCAGTTTGCAGCACACATCACTACACCCTGTCAGAGCCTGTGACGATGTTTATCACAAACTGTATATATGTCGTTTGCAAAGAATTACATTAGAAGCTTTTAATGTTATAATTCATGCCGCCAAAGTGACCTTAAACTGTGGTGTTGCTTAAAGAAATTCTTTTAATGATATCAGATGTAGGTTTACGCAAAACAGTTTTTAAAACTACAATGGCTGGTAAAAATTAATCTATGGTGTTTTTCGTATTTTGCCCCCAAAAAATGTGATGATGTTAAGGTCATCTGTTGTTGTTTTTTTTTGTTGTTTTTTTTGTTTTTTTGGCTAACGGTTAACTAGCAGGGTGTCATGTGGCCAGCAAAACGACAAACCGCCTTTACTTTCCCCAACTTAAGTCAGATTCCCATTAGAGTTGAGTGGACTCAGGGGCGCCCTTAAAATCCTGAAATTCAAAATTCACCAAGATCACCGCGCTCCCTATTTTGTTATAAGTAAACAGAAATTGTAAAACGTCCACAAACCGTCATTTTCTCTCGAAGAGAGATTTTGTGGGCCTATTCTGAACTTTATCTTTGAATGTTCGAAAGGTTTTCAAATCTTTATCTCTTTATCAGGGTGACATTTGTCTCAGATGATCCTCCACTGTAGGGCCTAATTAGTTTCATATCTTCATTTAAAAAAGGCAATTGGCTTGTTTGACAAGGAAGGAATGTACCATTTTAATTAATCCCTGCTTTACAGTTTACATTTCTTTTTGTTAAACATTACTTATATGTAGAAAAAATTAAGTTATTTAAATAAATATTGAAATTAAATTCAGCAATTTTTCGTTTGAATAGCAGGATAAATATTTAAAAGATTAACTTAGGTGCAAATTATATCTAAGTGTGAAGAACTCCATTAATGGGATGTAAAAATTTAAGTCACGACCTGCTTAGATGAAATCTATTATCGTAGACCCCCGTGGACATCTCATAGACCGCCAATTTGTTTTTTCACTTTCGTAGACCCCTTGGAAGTCTTCGTAGACCCCTGGGTACTCCATGTGCTAAAGAAATGTTCTATGGATTTGCAGGGTTAAAAAAAGGAGTAAATGTGTAGAATTAAAACAAGGAGCGAATAGGAAGTAGACCGTTGTTTGGCTATTAGAAAAGGAAGCACAAATTATTATATGTAACATTATTATATCGGAATTGCCGATATACAATCATAGTTGCTATGGTCAATTTAACCGCTGTGGTTTCGATCATAAAATATCTTACTTATCCTAGACAATAAGATTTACATCAACTGTCAAATTTCTAAGAAAATCATTACAGCCGTTTTCGAGATTCCAGAATTTCAGGTTCCATAATTTGTTTTTATATTGTTGTTGTTTTTTTGACCCGATGAAGAGATTGCAAGCTGAAAAGAGGATAGGTTCCATTATTTGTTTTTATGTTGTTGTTTTTTTGACCCGATGAAGAGATTGTAAGCTGAAAAGAGGAATTGTAAAAATGCATGTCGTCTGCTAGTTTAGAGAAGAAATCGATTTTTTGCTACAATCCGCTGTTTACTACTTTTGACGAGATTAATGGGCAGGTAAATTGTGATTGGGATTAAGTTATAAAAACCTCCACACCTAACACCAGTAGTAAATCACTAAACTTAGAGACACTCCAGGTCAGAAAATAAAGACTAAAGAAGCTTTAATACATAAAAACACTTTTAACCTAACTGAGATAGACTGTGCATGCATTTTTATGCACAGACGTGTTAACTATTTTTAAAATATGATTTAATAGACAGTTTGTATTAATCCGCAATGGCTTTATTTGGTATGGCATAGTGTGCATGCAAAGCAATACGTGAACAAGATTGGCGCGATGAGGCTACTTACGAGTTTGTGTTACGCACTACTTTTCTTGGCGCGATGAGGCTACTCACAGGTTTGTGTTACGCACTACTTTTCTTGGCGCGCTGAGGCTACTCACAGGTTTGTGTTACGCACTACTTTTCTTGGCGCGCTGAGGCTACTCACAGGTTTGTGTTACGCACTACTTTTCTTGGCTGTTTTTCTTTTTATAAACAATTTAATCAACATGTCTTTTGGTAAACAAAAAAACTACATTATAAATTACATTTTAAAGTTTTTAGTTTTTCAGTTTTTTTTTTAAAGTTTATTTTATTGTTTGAATTAGCGGACGTGGCCAATAAGATCCTTTAAAGATGGAAACGTCCACGCTTCGCTCTAGAGTGGAGAATCTCTTTGGCTATATAAATGAGAAGTATAATTTAACACCTCCGGATGTATTCTATGGAGGTAAGATATTCTCTTTCACATTGTCATCATCAGCATTCTTCTTTTCTTCTTTTTTCTTTATCAAATTTTTCATTCTTTATTCTTGATTTAATTCTTCCACTTCTTAACCATCTTTACTCAAGTCATCACATCACCTTCATAATGAGCAATCATCCTTCTCCTAGTTAAAAAGGTCACGGTAATTATATTTATTATACTCTTATCTCCATAATCTTTATCATCTTCATCTGTTGAGCCAATCAATACCCTTGGATAAAGTGAGAATAAAGAAAGAAAGAAAAGAGTCAAAAGATAAAAAGAGAGATTCAAGATAAAAAGCGAGAGACGAAAGAGAAAGACAAGAAATTAAATAGAGCAAGAAATAAAAAGAGAGAAAAAGATTTTAAATGAAAAACAAGCAAAATAAAAAAATAATTAAAAACAACACCACCATCAACAAAGCTTATATTAAGTGTAATTGTATCAATTAGTTTGGATCAGTCATGTTATTAAAATTGTAATAGATCTAGACCACCAAAAATAAATCTGTGCGATTAGAAATATTTTTACCAATTGTTTTTGTCTAGAGCAACTTCATGCGTTTATCTTTTTCAATGAACTGTGATCTTATCACTTGTCTGGACCAGTTGCTTAAGGGAGAGGGTAAGAAGTGGGTATCTGGGTAAGAAAGAAGTGGGTATCTGGGTAAGAAAGAAGTGGGTATCTGGGTAAGAAAGAAGTGGGTATCTGGGTAAAAAAGAAGTGGGTATCTGGGTAAGAAAGAAGTGGGTATCTGGGAAAGAAAGAAGTGGGTATCTGAGTAAGAAAGAAGTGGGTATCTGGGTAAGAAAGAAGTGGGTATCTGGGTAAGAAAGAAGTGGGTATCTGGGTAAAAAAGAAGTGGGTATCTGGGTAAGAAAGAAGTGGGTATCTAGGTAAGAAAGAAGTGGGTATCTGGGTAAGAAAGAAGTGGGTATCTGGGTAAGAAAGAAGTGGGTATCTGGGTAAGAAAGAAGTGGGTATCTGGGAAAGAAAGAAGTGGGTATCTGGGTAAGAAAGAAGTGGGTATCTGGGTAAGAAAGAAGTGGGTATCTGGGTAAGAAAGAAGTGGGTATCTGGGTAAGAAAGAAGTGGGTATCTGGGTAAGAAAGAAGTGGGTATCTGGGAAAGAAAGAAGTGGGTATCTGGGTAAGAAAGAAGTGGGTATCTGGGTAAGAAAGAAGTGGGTATCTGGGTAAGAAAGAAGTGGGTATCTGGGTAAGAAAGAAGTGGGTATCTGGGTAAAGGTTATCATAATAGCTTTTTAAACTAAATTTATAAAAAAAAAACAACATTTGTACGACTAGAGTTCGAACTCAAGGGCTCAAGTCTCCTCAAGCCAAACACACTAACCACTATGCCAGTACAGTGCTTATGAAAAAAGTAGTTTTCAATTTATCTATTATTATTTTCAAACTTTTAAAAGACGACTTAATTCTCTACATTAACTAAAAAAGGACTAATTCAGTTATTTTGCCACATTTGTCAAGTACAGCTTCTTTCCCTTGTTCGATACCAAACAAAATAATTAATTACCAATAATTAATCAAATATTTGTTAAATAGTTTTTTTTTGTTGTTTTTTTAATTGGATTCTTGTTTTCTCGGGTACAAGAAATAATAGTGCGAAATTTCAACTTGATCCGAGTTTGGGTGGGGTGAGAATAACGTGTACAAACTTTGACTAGACACACTTGGCTTGTTATTACATCTTATCGTCCATTGTTCATTGTTTTTTGTATCTTTGTTTTGTAAATAATGCTATCATTTAACTTTATCATTCAACCGTAAACAGACATGTACCAGTAACTTGACATTTTTTTACCTACTGCTTCATGTCAGGAGAAAACTAGCTAAATTTAAAGCAATATATATAAATAGACAAAGGGCTTAATATTGAGTGAAAAGATAGCAGCGTTTAATCACTGTCATAACTCTCAATATAGACCAGGGGTTTATCTCCCATATTTTTACAAAATTATACAGTAATTAATTTCAACTAACTGACTCACTAATTAATTAATTTTTGTTACTGTTTCATGTTTTATCATCGATAATGAATACTTTTGCCCAATTTCAACTTGATCCGAGAATTTGAAGTGGGAAAAAAAACAGTGTAAAATAATCCACCCAGACAAACAGACGGACGAAGTAAATTGATTTATATCTAATTTTTTTAAAGATTAAGTCAATATTTATTTGTCTTTCAGATCCACGGGTCAGTGATTGGCCTTTTATGAACAATTTGACCAGTATCCTGTCCATTGTTTTTCTCTACCTCCTGATGGTCAAACTAGGTCCAGTATTTATGGCAAAACGAAGCCCCATGAATGTCACCTATCTGCTAGTAGCCTACAACTTTGCTATGGTCATTTGGTCATTTTGCATGTGCTTAGAGGTCTGAGTTCACTTTGTTTGTAGAAAAATGTAGAATCAACATTTTGTAAAATTAATACCACCTCAACATCCCTAATAATAGGCAGCATTTACAGACCACCAAATTCTAGTTTAGAATACATGCAGGAACTATGTAATCAGATTACTACACTTAAAGAGACAAATAAAAATGCAGTTTTTTGGATTATGGGTGATTTCAACCTACCTGATATAAATTGGAAAACACTAACCATAGATAAACACCAAAACCTTAAGGACATAAATGAGCTTTTCATAGAAACTTTACACAACCTAAGTTTAGATCAAATCATTAAAAAGCCAACTAGATTAAACAACACATTAGATCTCTTCTTAACCAACAGACCTGGATTAGTAGTTGATTATGAAATTATCCCTGGTCTATCAGACCATGAGATCATAAAAATACACAGTCAGATAAAAGCAGTAGCCAATACTAAACCCAAAAGAAAAATCTTACTCTGGAATAAATGTAACCTAACACAACTACACCAAGCTGCACTAAACTTTCAACAAACATTCTTATTAGAAAAAGACATTAACCAACCAGTCGATGACCTCTGGAATTTCATTAAAAACCATCTTAAAAGCATAATAGAAAATCATATACCAACTAAATACACATCAAACAAAATAAATAAATGCTGGTTTAATAATAGACTAAAGAGGCTTTGTAAACAGAAGGAAAACCTCTACAGAAAATTTAAAGAAACTAATGCAGAAAGAGTTTACAAAAAGTATATAAAAATTAAACACTTAACCCAAAAAGTAAGCAGACAGCTGCAGAGTGAATACATAAACAATGTAATATCTAAAGATAACAACAAAAACCTATGGTCATACATTAAGTCTAAGAAAATGGAAACAACAGGCGTAGCGCCATTAAAAGATGAACATAACATAATACATAATGATAATGAAACTAAAGCAAACATTCTAAACAAATACTTTGCATCAGCATTCTCAGCCCCAGGAGACAAAGACATATTACTGAATTTGAACCAAGTAGACAACATAGAAGATATAGTAGTACAAGAAAATGGAATTCAAAAACTATTAGCCAACACCAAACCAAATAAAGCTTCTGGACCTGATGGTATTCCAGCTAGATTACTCAAAGAACTAAGTAATGAGCTAGCCCCAGTGTTCAAAATACTCTTTCAGGCTTCACTTAACCAGGGCAGAGTACCAAAGGACTGGAAAGAAGCTAATGTCACCCCCCTATTTAAAAAAGGAGAAAAATCTGACCCAGGGAACTACAGACCAGTATCACTTACCAGCATCACATGTAAAATCCTAGAACACATAATATGTAGCAACATCATAAACCACTTAGACAAACATAATGTCCTCACACCATACCAACATGGCTTTAGGAAATATAGATCATGTGAAACACAACTAATAGGACTAATTGATGATTTTTCAAAAGGTTTAGATAATAGTGAACAAATAGATGCTATCTTACTAGATTTTTCTAAGGCTTTTGACAAAGTTCACCACCATAGTTTGCTTAAAAAATTAAAATATTTCGGCATTAATGGTCCACTGCATCAGTGGATTAAAGACTTTCTGATAGGGAGAGAACAAACTGTAATAATAAATGGCTCTAAATCAACACCGATAACAGTAAACTCAGGTGTACCTCAAGGTACAGTCTTGGGTCCACTACTATTTTTAATTTACATAAATGATTTACCAAATTGCATTAGTTCAGGAACAAAAGTCAGATTATTTGCAGACGATTGCATAATATATAGAACAATAAAAACAACACAAGACACAGATCTATATTTTACAAAGAGAATTAGATGAATTACAGAAATGGGAATCAAATTGGAGCATGTCTTTCCACCCAGAAAAATGTCAGTTGTTAAGAGTAACAAAAAAACTAAAACAAATTAATTCCACTTATCTTATTCATGGCAAACCAGTATCACAGACTAAAAACGCAAAATACCTAGGTGTTATAATAAATGAAAAACTATCATGGAATCCACATATTGATGAAACTACAAAAAAATCAAACAAAGCATTAGGATTTATTAAAAGAAATTTCTATAAATCAAATAAGAACATAAAACTAAAATGTTACTTAACCTTGGTTAGGCCAATAATAGAATATGCATCCTCCGTTTGGGACCCCTCAACTCAAGAAAACATTAAGAAACTGGAACAGACACAAAATAGAGCAGTGAGATTCATAACAAACGAATATTCACATTTGACTAGAGTAACACCTTTAGTAAAATCACTAAATTTAGAAAGCCTTCAGGACAGAAGGCTCAAAAGTAAAGTAACAATCATACATAAAACACTGAACCATAATCTTCAAATACAAAAACAAAATTTAATAAAATACTCTGAAAGACACAAAGATAAAGGCACATTCCTCGTCCCATATGCTAGGACAAATTTGTACAAATACTCCTTCTTCCCTAGTGCTATTAGAGCATGGAATGGGTTGCCTGAGCTAGCCAGGAAAACCAGTGACTTGGCAGAATTTAAGTCATTGGTTAATATGCATGACTAAATGCATGACGCGTAGGACGTAATCATCTTCTTTTTTGAAGTAACGTCTGTATTATATAAGAAGAAGGTCCTAAAGAGCTATTAGTTTTGGAGATATTTTTGTATGGTTTTGGAATCTGAACATTAGTTTAGGAGCTCAACTAAATCAACTTGTATTAAAATAGCTCTATTTAAGTCAAAACTTCATGGAACCTGGGTGGATTCAAAAACCTGTGTGGGTGAAAACTAGACGCAAATCTCAAAAACGTTTTTAGTATTTTTACTATAAATTTATGTAAAAAAATGTTTGTAAAATGTTTAATATGTTTCGGATGTTCCTTCAGAGTTGAAGATAATTGATTCCTAGTCCAAACCTCCCGCAGGACGACGGGGGATTGGAGTGGGCAGGGTTTGAACCCGGGACCATTGATGGATCTGAACGAAAGTCCAGCGCGCAAAACCGCACGACCAGGCAACCATCTTACATGTTCTTGTAAAAGATGAGAAGAGAATTACTGGTTCGTTGGCCACATTGGGATCGTTCTAAGTTTTCAAAAGTAAAAACAAAAAGAAAAAAAAGAAAATGTAAATTTGGCTAGAGAACTAGGTCTAGTTCTAGATCCGGTTTTGAAAGGACCATTGCGTTCTTGAAAGGACTAATGCATTCTTGAAAGGACTAATGCGTTCTTGAAAGGACTATCGCGTTCTTGAAAGGACTATCGCATTCTGGAAAGGACTATCGAATGTAAGGCCTTATTGGTTCAAGAGTTTAATCAATTAATGTTCAGAAAAATGTTCTAAGTCTAGATCTAAAGGCCTATCACTGGAATATTATAAAGTGTAATAGATGTATACATTCTTTCATCCAGTATTCTTTCACATTTTTAAAATATTAAGTGAAAAACAATCGCTCTACCAGCTTGGGCGCCAACTTGCTTTAGCTGACATAGGAGAGAGCACCTGGCGGCATGGGGCTGTCAAGATCGGGGGGGGGGGGGGGTAAGATGTGAGATTGTGTGAGTGTTTGTTTATTTTATTAGCTGTGAATGGTGAAGTGTTTTAGCACGGGGTTTTCAAAGGGGGACAATAAGGTTTCCTGTGGTCAGTCTAGCAGTTGGAGAGCTGACCTGGTCTGAGTAGGGTGTTGTTGATTGTTGTCTGTTGTATTGAGAAATATTCTTTCCGCATTGTGTGAACTGACTCTTTGGGGTAATACTATGTTGTGGCATTGATGGCCGAGTTAATTGAATCTAGTCTAAGCGCCTTGTAGTATTTAATTTGGACACATTTAGTACTTTTAGTTATTGAAGATTATGTATTCAATATTATATGTGTAACTTACCATTGGCTGTAAATAAATACTAATTCTATACTCCTTCGTCAAGTGTATTGTATAATACTTGTACTTGAACGAGACAGCTTGAGGTCACTCACAAAGTCCGCGGGATACACAGTTGAAACCAAACGAAAGTCCGCTGCCGTAGACGACAAAAAGAAAATCTTAATCGATCCCCAACGGACAATGGTTATGCTTGCCCTGGATGTGGCAAAATATGTAGATCACAGCTGGGGCTGCGTAGACACGGGAAATATATCGGACTCGAAGTCAAGCCTTATTAAAATAAGTTGTTTAAAGGAGGTATTGTCTTTGTTTTGCTCTTATACTTAACAATCATTATTGCCACAGTGCACAATGCATTAAATCTGTTTTTGTTTGTTTTTCAACAGCTGGTTATTGTCTTAGCCAAAAGTAATCAATCCCTATTATGTCGTCCTGTCAAGACTGACGTAGAGATTGGACTGAGGGTAATATATGTGTTCGTTTTGATATAGTGTTTGCTTCGCTTTATTGCCTCTAAAGGCATTTCCCAGCCACATAGGTCTTGATTTAAGTTAGGCTATTTTCAGAATTGAACAGATTTAAAAAATTAAATAAAAAATGGTTTAAGTTAGAAACCCTCATTATCTAAAAATAAAAAAAAAAAAACAATATAAAAAACTTTTTGAATCCTTAATATTTAATAAACTAATCTTTACACTACAATTTCCAATCAACTCCAACATTATAAAAGTGGGTCAAATTTGATGTACGTAAAAGTTGGCACCGAACAAACCCTTTCATGTTTCTGAGACTTCATTATTTTAATATTTAAATAATGTGAAGTTTTTATCAAAGCTTTAATGTGTAAACTCATTTTCTTTCATTTTTTCGAAGCTTATATCAAAAACCTTATGACAATAATGAGTTCAGGTGCTTAGCCATTCTAAGATCAAGTTCAAAGCGTATACAAATATCTGTTGCACCAAAATAAACATGAAACTCTAGAAAAACTAACAAATCAGCTAATAGATTAATGAATTGATTTGTTGGTATCGAAAAATGAAAATAAATGCTGCTAGAAATAAATGCTACTTATTGAGAGGTGATAAGACTTGAATTTATAACAACAAATTAACTATGTATTTAAGCAATTAATGGTGATTATTTAATTTGTTTATTATATTTTAGAAAAAAGATTTTTCTTGCAGTATTGAGATATATGGAAGCGATTTTTTGTTTCTTCCCTTCGACAAGCTTTGCTTTTAAAACTTTTTTATTTGTTTATCTTACCTCTTAAAATTTAGAATCTTTTTTTTTTTTTTTTTTAGTTTGTGGATCTGACTTTAATAACATCATGTCTATGATCATGCCAATAGTAACTTCCTTGGCAAGGGGAATAACTAAAGAGACAATATCAACTTATGAATCTTTACTCTCTAGAGATATTCAAACAACGAAACTATTAATTATGGTTAATTAATGTTTTACTATTTGTACTAATTCAGCTTTACATCTCTTTGCATCTCATTTGTAGGAAGCTAGACTTGGTTGGTGGTGCTTTATGTCAAAGATAGCGGAACTTCTCGACACAGTTGAGTCAATGAAGAATTTAGAATTATTTGTGTAAATATTACAAAATCTATTGTGGTCTAATACTAGAATAGTGGGATGAGCAATTCCTGAGATCCAGGCTTCCGAACCTAGGGGTCCCGGGTTCAAATCTTGGTTAAAACTGGGATTTTTTTTTATTTCGTGATCTTAAGGGTGCCCCTGAGCCCACCCAGCTCTAATGGGTACCTGACGTTAGTTGGCGAAAAGTAAAAGCCGCTGGTCGTTGTTCTAGCTACATGACACCCTCTTTAACTATTCGCTTGAGAAACAGATGACATTCGCATAATCTGCCCTACAGTTTGAAAGGTGAGCTTAAATTTCACAGAAAATGGCTTCCGAAAGAGACAGCTGGAGAACTCGTATAATAGCCACGAGATAATACGAAGCCAAAAGGAAAGCTTCCTCCACAGACAGAGGAATACCGAGTATAAAAACCTAGATAAACACCCCCAGCAGACAGCGGCTCTGCGTTAGATTTAACAGATTACGTTATCACCACTGCGCCTGCATGTCAATATAATATACTGCAATCATTCTTATCTTCTAAAAAAATACTTTTTAATGACGAACTTCTTAATACGTAATAATCTCTCTAAAACATATAATAGTATGATTTGAACTCAGGAAAACTGTGTGCATTAAATATCATCAAAGATGCGCGTATTATCGAAAATATACTTACATTGCTATACGCACATACATTATAATTTAAGAAACCTTTTAAGTGGCTGGCATGCTAAATGGGCACTCGACTACATCATAAGCTTATGACCGAATGTCGCACGAGGTTTGCGGGACATGTTCTCCGACAGAATGAATCACGCGCCCCTAAAGTAGCAATAAGGTAGCGAAACGAAAAAAAAAAACAACAAGGTTACAAAGACAGTTTGTGTGGAAACGCAAACTCAAAATCGGCCCCCGAAATGGTCCACCCAGGCAGGTAAAACGGCAAGTTTCAATATTTTCAGAAAAAACTATAAGAATGACATTCTATTAAAGGCAAATGACAGAGAAGAATGGAGAAAGAAGGTTGACAGATCTTGTGTGGTGCCTAACGGTCAACAGACCAAAGGATGAGTAAAATGAAGGAGAAGTACGGTGTGAGCCTGGCCTAACGAATGTCATATAATGAATATCTAATTGATCTTATTGTTCTGTAAAGGGTCAATCTCTTATTCAAAGCCTGAAGAAAAAAAACAAAATATTTCCGTAAAAGAATAAAAAATCTCGGCTTCCTTTAGTTCATTGTTCCAAGGCTATAGTATCGCTTTGCAGTTCACGCGATAATAAAAAAAAATACTTATTAATTGTTGTTTTAAAATATGTTCCACTTAATAATAATAAGGCTTGTCCTAAGATTAATGAGGAATGCAGTATTTCCCTGACTACGAAGCCCCAGCTGTGACCTACAATGTTCCACTTATATGCATACAAATAGATTTTTTCTCTTTAAAAATTATAAGTAATCATTTTTTGTAAATCTAGTAGTTAGTATGATAAAATTATAAGCAATATTATAGGTCCCTTCTATTGTAGATACTCTCTCTCTCTCTCTCTCTCTCACTCTCTGTATCTATCTATATTTTATATTAATTTATATTATCTCTCCCGCAGGTATTTTTTATTGTCCGTAAAAAGAACAACCAGTTGTCATTTCTTCACGTATATCACCACAGTTCTATGGTACTTATATGTTGGTACTTCATTAAGTACCTTCCAGGAGGTGAAAGTAAGTGTGCAGAATATTTACAGTACATTTACTTTATGAATGGTTGATAAATAATCGCAGTCTTCAATTACAGCGAGCTATTTTATGATTTTATGGTTATACACTTTATTGATATTCCTACCAGTTTACACCACTTACAAGAAACAAAACAACAACAAAAAAAAAAGAACAACAAAACATCTCTGTATATATAGTTCTCTACGTCGCCCAACCATGCGGACACCACGCACGCAATCCGACTTTCTAACCTCCCTCCCACCCCCACCTGCGCCTTCCTCGCTCTCCAGGCATGCGCACGCAGTCGTTTGCCCAAGCCCACCCTATTTTGAAAAATGTGTCTTTCAGAAACTGTTCACCCGTCACTAAAGGGCGGCGTATGCTACGCCGCGGGTCGGTTAGTAAGGAATAAAATTCCACTGTTTCCCAATAGAAGCTCATAGAAACACGGTCTAACAAGAAAATGTTAGGACTTGATGCTGAACGCGCGTAAAAAGACATGCAATTTTAGAAAAAACACCAAGCGATGCGTATTCGAATATGTTACTTAGGTAATTTTTTTTTTAACATTCATGAGGGTAAAAGTTTTTTTTTTTTTTTACCTCGACCTGAGGTTTGTGTATATAAGAGTCTAATAGATGGATTCTTAAGCACATTATTTTATTTCACATTTTTAAACTATCTTATGTTAGTTATCATAATTATAATCCACACGCTTCCACTACGGCTAGAGTTATACAACGGGGGCATTAACTCCTTTGTTCACGTCATCATGTACACATATTATGGATTATCGGCCATGGGGCCCCACTACCAGAAGTACATTTGGTGGAAGCGTTACCTTACGCAATTTCAAATAGTGAGTACATCAGTTTTTATCACGTAGATGATTCTGTTATATTCAGATAAGTGTATGTTTTGTCTCATGTCTGTGTCCAAAGTCTGTTTTATCTGCTAGGTCCTATATCTGTTCTTTCTGGTATGTTATATGTCACTCATTGTCCAAAGACTGTTATGTCTAGTATGTCCTATGCCCTATTCTATACTAGCAGTACACACCGGATACGCCCGTTGCTTTATTCCCAGGCTTAATTGTGTTGTTGTTTTTTATGGCCGGAACACCCCCTCATTTTTTATTATAATAAACGGACTACATTTTAATAATCAACCTAACATACTGTTTTAGCCCGTGAAAAGTGTATATGTTACAATAACATTTCACGACCCGCTCTCTCTTTCCTTTGTCGCTCTCTGGAAACCCTCATTTTTTTTTTATTTGCGCATCGTAATGTCTCCGACATAGACTTTTGACTTGATTTAGAAAGACACGCTTCATAATGCACCCCGACAGATACACGCTGACATATTCTAGTATCGCTTTTACTTACCCGTCCCCCCCCCTCCTCCTCCCAGTCAACAACAAAAAGTTAGTCCTTCGGTACACTCTATGACTTCTCTTCGGCTTCTCTTCTACTTCATTGAGGTAATATGGTTTCATGTGTGCAATCTTTATGTCGCTGTATGTACTTTTATATTATTTATTTATTTATTATTTTTTGTTTCAGTGTCAGTTTGTGTGCATATCCCTACGTTGTATTGGAACATTTTTCTACGGTCCTTGTGAATATCCTAAATGGACCAACGTTGGCACACTGCTCTACGTATTCAGCAATCTGTTACTGTTTCTCAATTTTTATATCAAGTCTTACAAGTCAAAAAGCATTCTGTCAAGTCACTCAGCGTCCAAGTCGACAGCTAAAAAATCGGAATAAAATTGTAATGATGATGTCTTCGATTCCAAAGATTTAAGGATGAGTGCAGTGTTTAGAATGACTAAGCAAAGCCAGTTCCAACCAGTTCCAACGACTTGTTGTCTGTGAACAATTTGTCGGTGAACGATTTGTCGTGAACCAACTATTGGTGCACAAGTTGTCGGTGAACAAGTTGTCTGTGAGCCAGTTGTCGGTGAGCAAAGTGTCGGGTGAACGAATAGTCGTGTGAACGAATTGTCGGGTAAACAAACGAAAAGTCGTGAAAGAATTGTCGGCGAATGAAATGTAAAGTGAACAAATTGTCGTCTCCAGTCATCTGTTACTGTTTGTTAATTTTTCTTACGAGTCAAAAAGCATTCAGTCAAGACACTCAGTGTCCAAATGAACAGCTAAAAAATCGGAATAAAATTGTTCTAATGAAAATGGCGATGTGTTCGATTCCAAAGATTTAAGAATGAGTGCAGTGTCAAGGCGGGTTTTTACGAGTTATCTAGGGGTTTACTTACTTGACCGGGTTCCCCACCTCAACAGGCTAATGCCATACCAAAGATCAACAGCATATCAAGTTGCATGATAACTGAACGTGAACAAATGGTCATTCCAAATGAACAATGAATAACTAATCAACAAATGTTCAACAAGAACAATATTTAATAATAAGCTAATTACAAATAAACAATATATTTCAAACATATGCCAATCAATGAATCATGGTTTAATATTGCATGCTTAATTATACAACTAACACACCTCACACACACACAGTCCATTTCGGCTCTACGGATCGGCAGCTTCGAGTACCATGATACAACTCTAGAAACAGTCACGGCTCCAATTTGCGAAATCATGATAAACACTCTTCACCATAGCCCCAAGCCTAACACCCTGAAACAAAAATAATAACCTAGATCTAGCGATGCCGCTACATCACAGAAGTTTTCATTAGCGACACCCGTGCCGAAAGATCGACTTAATTACTACATTTATGTACTTACTAGAGATGGTAATCGAACCCAACTTGTAAAGTTCGGGTTCGGTTCGATCATATTATGTTCGGGGTTCGTTTCGGTTCCATGACGAGTATAGTTTGGGTGCGGTTCGGTTCGGTTAGTTCTAAAGTTCGGGTTCGGTTCGATGTTATGAAATTAGGTACAGGTTATAATGTTTAATTCAATTATTAATGAAATAAAACAGCGATGTGAAACCTTATTTGACCGGTGGGCCATTTCAATTTCCAACACTCGTGTCGCGGGCCACATAACAGAAAAGATACAAAAAACATTAAATACAAAATACAAAGCACTTTTATTAGGAAGCCGTGGATATACTAAAAAAATGTCCTTTTCAGACCTTAGGATCTATAGGGCAGATGATCTAAAGGTCATCTATTTCTGTGGTTCAGGGTTAACGAGGGTGTCATGTGACCATCACAACGACCAACCGCTTTTACCTTTCCCCAACTAACGTCAGGTACCCATTAGAGCTTAGTGAACTCAGAGGTGACCTTAAGATCTCGAAATTAAAAATCTCAGTCTTCACCAGGATTCAAACCTGGGACCCTTCGGATCGCAAGCCATTCGCTTTACCACTCAGCCACCGCCGCCTCCCAGGGGAATATAATATTTACACGAATTCATGGGATATAGGAAGTTTATACAAAACCAACTTCTGAAGCTCCCACTGCATTGATGAGACATCAAGTTGAAGCATTGACTCTAGATGCTCGTCTGTTAGGCGATTACTCCACAAAGGTTTCGCCTCGTTTCCGCCTGCTAAATGAAGAGTTACTATTTCGTTTAGAAGACGCGTATGTCAGCCTGATCCAACTCCTTGCCACAGAGGTTCCGTTTGACTTGACAATTTTTCTAATAACTCTTGCTGCCAGTTCTTTATGTCATCCAGTCATACTTCTGGTGGTATCAGTAGTCACTCTTACTAGTTTCTCCCAAAGGAAAGAAGCCTCTTCCTCTATGATGTCTGAAACTTCTTTGAACAGGCCTTTGCCAGTGGTGGTCCCAATGCATGCTCCTCATAGCAGATATCTTTTCTGTGATTTAAAAATTGCTATTCGTACAGCGAATAAGTAGCAAGAGTTGAACGCTATCAGATATGTCGGATGATAAACATTTCCAGCTTTGCTGCTCTCTCTCTCTCTTTGTTTTTAATTTAGATTTCTATTTTTCTTTCTATTTGACATGCGAAAAATGGTGATGGCTTCAACTGCATTCTTATTTTCATGAATCATTTCTTCCATCACTGATAGTAACCTCCTTTAAAGTTCTCCTCGCTTCATTTCACTACTTAAAATGTGACCAACTCTGTACCTTGCCCTTACTGTCATCTTAGAGTAAATAATCTCGTCAATCCTCTAATCTCTAGGCGTTTCTTTGCAATCTTTTCTTGGTGGCTCAAACTAAGAATGCCGCAATATTTGTTTATGTTTTTGATTTCATAATGCTGTTTAAAGTTACGTTCTCCTTAAAACAGCCACAAACAGCTCTATATCAATAAAAGAATAATGGCTTATTTTCATGCTCCATAAAAGGCAAAGATGTGTCCACTTTTCCAGGTAGTTTATACATTCAGAATCTACTTTTCGTTTCTTGGACTCTCCTATTTCATTAACACACAACAACATTATCTTATGTCATAATGTCGAACGTCAGTGGCGTAGCATGATACCCGTGGCCCCGGGTTCAAGAATATATATTGGTGGGCCCCCTCCCCCAATAAGACGAATACAATGTTTGACAAAACAATTGAGCAATCTGAATGTATCGGTACATTGACCAAAAGACTTTCCAATGCAAGTAGAGAAGCTTTTTAATCATCTTATTACGTTTGACTCTGTTAGAAGTCTCCAACACGAATGTTTACAATTTTGAACAGAATGAAACCAGGTAACGGAGTTTCATATCAATAAAGAAATGTTTTATGAGTTCTAGTTCCCATTCTACACATTGACATTCCTAAACCACTTCTAGGTGTCAAACTTTGAAACATTGATACAGACTAGTATCTAGTTCTACGTCCATTATTTAACAGTAAATAGTTGGAACATTTACTTACTGAACATTTCTCTAGCCTTCTAAGTAGTAAAGCAAGAAACCTGTGCAGCTATTTCAAATGCGCGAGCGGCTTCTTCTGATGAAACATTTCCCAAAGGCCATTCAAGTATCCAGTCATATTGGAAGCGCCTTCATAGCTTTAGCCTCGTAGTTTATTTAAGGATAAATGTTGTTTCATTACTTGAAGCATTTGTTCAGCAAATTCTGCTGACGTCTGATTATCACATATATAAAGAAAACCTAGAAATAACTATCTAATTTCTATTTCTTTGGATGTTCTGTCATTGGAGATCAATAGCAGTATTAAAAAAAAATACGAATTTGATATCAACTTTTTATTTGTCTTGAGCTCTACCACCAATAAATAGACGAATGGTGTAGACTGGATGTCCTAAAGTACCAGTTTTTGTTTTGTTCAGAACTGCATTGCCAATCCGATCTATTATCTCGTTTGTTTTGAATCTGTTGGGCTTTGATTTCCTGTCAATTTTCTGACGTTTTTGTATAAATATGTGGCGTTTTCATTTCTTTAAGAGCTACGAACCAAGTTTCAACCAAATACTAGGCGTTTGTCAGAGAATGGCACTAATCCATGATCCATCTAGTTAGCTGTCTATCTTCTAGATCTTGTTATAAACCTGCTCCCCAATTCGATTACCTCTTTAATTGTAATAGCACAAGCATGTTCAACTTGAATGATTCCTATGTTACCACTCGGATGTTTCTTTGGCTTGCTAAATATTTAATGTTATTTTTATTTTGGTTAGATTTCATCTCCTTTTTATTCTGATATAATGATTACATTCACATTTTGTATGCAATACAAAAGACAACAAAACAATGCGATGAAGACTTTGCAGGGTGCATCGTTTTGATTGAATGTCTTACACTATTTCACAACATAAACTTCTTCGGATTCAATAGGAAGAGGTCAGTCATTAGTGAAGCTGAGGGTACTGGAATGACATGGGAGCAAATAAAGCTGCTCAGAACCGAGTTAGGTGGAGAGGTGTGGTTGTGGCCCTATGCTCCCCTGGGGTGTGCACAGGATTAAGAAGATTTACAAGAATCCTTGAAGAATAAATATGTTGATATTACATATTTTAAATACAAAACAAAATAAAACATATTAAGCTTTGGTAAAATTGAATAATTTGCAGCTGTATCGAAATTTTTATTAGTGACAATCTTGACTATCCATATTTCTTAACCAAACTCTCCCCATCCCCCACCCCAATTCATGTAATACTACAATGGAGTGGGACGATATGGAAACGTTGTCACGGTTAGGGCTAGCCCACCATTACAATTTGGAAAACCCAATGCAAAGCAAATCCTTACATTAAAGCTTAAAACTGGTTTTGACGTTTATTGCATATTGGTACAACGTTCAGGATATTTTGAGGGAGCTTTTTTAAATTCTATTTTTTTATCGGTTTTTACGAAAGTGAATTTATGTTTTCACTTTGGTGTCATCCCCCAAGTTCTCAACAAGTCAAGAGTCACGGGCCCAAGCGCGGTGGGCCCCTATAGGTCGTGGGCCGGGTTCATTGAACCCCTTCGCGAAATGGATGCTACGCCACTGTCGAATGTCACAATGAAAAGGGGCCCCCCAAAGAGGTCAATCCCCCCGGGCCCCCTAATCCCTAGCTACGCCCCTGCTTAGAAGCCAGGACTTGGTCTGGTTATCAGATGCTATTTGAGACGCATGCTATTGCAAGCATTTTATAGGAAATGGATTGCTTTTATCCATTACCATTCCGGCAAAAACCAAAAGGAATCTGATTTACAGTAACAGTTAGCAAACAACTATTCAGGTTACTAACTATACTAAAGGCGTTTGAACAATTTAATGACCACCTAAAGTACTCTAATTTTTGACCACAGAAACGATTAAAGTTCCGTTTATTTTTACTTAAACTTCTTCCTCGGATGTCTAATTTGTTGAGGTATTTTAATTAAATAAAAAGCAAATAATTAATATGCTAAATTTTAAATGTATAAGAAAAAAACTTTTGTCTTCAATATATTTCTAATATGATGCATCTAAGAATGGACAGACTGAATGATTTGATATAAGCTTTGTAAAAAAAAAAAAAAAAAAAAAAAAAAAAATTGCAGGGTATAATTTCTGCTATAAAACTTCAAACTTTTGAAGATGTCATGTTCATTCTCTTCGAATATTCGATGCAAGTATGAGTCAATTCTCTAAAGAAATAGTTCTAAAATGAGTATAAGTGTGCTGTGGTGAAATGGTAAAGCGTTCGACTTCCAGTGTCACGGGTTTGAGTCCTGATAAGGAAACTGAACACGTCCTGACTGGATGGGCTCATCCAGTTCTAATAGATTCGTGCTTTCATCTGGAGGAAATAGTAAAGTCGTTGTGTCGGCCATACAACGCCCTCGCCAACCTTTGACCTAGAAACAGATAAAGATAGAACAATCATCTGACCCAAATCTCTAGGAGCTGATGGACTTCGTAACATCAATTAATGCGCATGTTTTCTTAAGAATTTCTTTACTTTGTTTGTGGTAAATTAAGTTGTGTAAACTAGCTACTCTACTGGGTACCCCTCACCCTTTTTTATCCCCCCCCCCCCAAAACATCACAGGTAGAGATATTAGCACGTGTTGTGACCTGTGCAGCTCACGCTCGTGCAACGTACATACGCGCGCAGACGCACACACACACACACACTTCTGAATACAAATACGCATCACACTCAGGTAGATACACACACATACACTGCAACTCTCACACATGTAGTGTGAGCACAGCCCAGAAGAGAAGGTAGCTTCTAGACGACTGGTGTGCTTAGTGGATTAGAGAGTCAAGTCAACTCACCGCCTTGGAACCTGTGCTCACGTAATAGCCTTTAAGGCTTTTTTTTTGTTGTTGTTGTTTGGTGTTTGTGTTTTCTTTGGCTTCCATCATGGGTCACATTTTCTATCAGGATATATCTATAAAATTATTAAGTAATAATCGTAAGTTATTGCGTTGTTCAAATGTACCTTGTCAATAACACTGTATTCAATGTTATCAACTGTCCTGAATCCGTAGATATCTGAGGAAATGTACTATTGTCTTGGAAGAGTATTTAGGCCATAGGGAAAAAAAAAAGGAATTTTCATGATAGATCAAACAATTTCAAGGACGCAAAATTGAACGTCACTGTTACCAACTGAACTAAAAAAAAAATTGACAATAATTTGAATCCTATCCTAATGCAAAGCAGCTAATCTTTGTATTAACTATCCTGCTAGGTAGTTGCCCGCTTGCTTTAAAATAAGTTTTAACTCACAGTAAAAATACAATGCTTTTTCTATATTGAAATTATTTTATGCAAGGAACAGAAAAGCTTAGAAATGTTGATTCTGCAGGGCAAAAAAAATTATATGTGGACTAGTGTACATGGCATAGAATAATTGCTATATTTCGTACACCGTAAACACCAAAAAAAAAGCATGGATGAAAATCTCCAATATTTGTGCACAGAATCATTGAGCTACATTATAGAAGATATATTTAACTGAGAAGCTCAGAATAATAATAATAATTTTTATTGTCCGTAAAGAAATTTGTCCTACAATTTGTGCATTACACCAAACAAAAACATTATAACTATAAAAAGCTAAAATGTACACTCACTCATAATTTACATGTGAAAAGTTTATATCAGATTGCTTTTGTGTCTGTTTGTCTTTGCTATCGGTGTCTTGTATCTCTTATGTGATGGTTAAATCACTAAATCCTGACCCAAAGGTTGATTTTTATTTCTAGAAACTTTTTTGCTTTTTTTAAAAATTGATGTTTGTCTCAAACAGCTGCCCAAATTGGGTTTGATATTTTTTGCGAATGGCTTTATCCAGCAGCTTATGGGGTCTGTTGAATTCCTCCGAGTTACCTATTAAATGGTTAGATTTATTTGAGCATACATTGTTTATTATAATATAGTAACCATCGAAATGTGTTATTTTCAGCTCAGTATTTAGACTTGGAAGGGCTCTAAGCTATTTAAGTCTATATATTAAATGGCAGTGATAAATATTTCCAGGAAGCCCTTAACTATAGCTTATTTTTTTAAAAAAGGGTCCCCCTTTAGACCTTGCGATCTATTGGGCAGATGATGTTAAGGTCATCTGTTCCTTTGGCCAACGGTTTACGAGCAGGGTGCTGTGTGGCCAGCACAACGACCAACCGCCTTTTCCTTTACCAAGTAAAGTCAGGTACCCATTAGAGTTGTGCGGACTCAAGGGCGTCCTAAAAAGCCCGAAATTCAAAATCCCATTCTTCACGGTGATTCGAACCCAGGACCTCAGGGTCAGAAGCCAAGCGCTACTCAACCACCGCGCCCCCATAGCTTATGTTGCCTATAGGTAAATCCGACCCTGGTTGCTTTTGGAATGTGCAGAATGGCATCAGTGTAACGTGGCACTTAATTTATACAATCGTATTTGTTGCATGTTTTTCTTGTGTAGTCTCCCTTGATCAACTGTTTATTGTGCTCAAGTGTTTCTCATGTTTTTCCTTTGTGTGTGTGTTGTGTTTTCTATGTGTCATGTTTATTAAAAATGGACTCGTTTTTCAAAACTTTTTGTAATTAAATCATTAGTTATAATTAAACACTATTTACTTAGTTTTGTGCGGTGTTTCCTTTAGTCACGATTTAACTATATTTTGTAGCTCGCTTATAAGCCTGGGTTCAACATGTATTTCGCTTGTCTTCTGAAAAAAAGCGAACCTTTTTGTTTATATAATAAAACATGTAGGTCACAGCTACGTCTGCGCATCCACGCACAATTTATTATCTCCTCCTTAATCCACGCTTTCGAAAACATTCGCATTATTAAAATACCGAGTCCTAGAGGCATTCATCAACATAAGTAAAATCATAAGACAAGACCGTTGTTAAATCTGCTGCTGGATTGTATGTCAGAATTATTTGTGTGTGTGTGTGTGTGTGTGTTGCCTTAATTCAATGTTAAATTCTAATTACAAATGATGTGCCCTGTTGCTGATGAAATGACGTCAGACTCAGAACACGGAAGCAGGTAGAACAGTTTATGTAAGAACGTAAAGGGGGGTGGGTGGGGGTGGCTGCAGCCCAATGCCAAGACGGAGTCTGTAGATCTACGTGTAGACTTTTACCTATTGACAATATCTTCTCAGGTTCATACGCAGTTCACCTCTTTGTTCCGAGGTTCAAAGTTCAACTGCGATGTTGTGTTCTTGGTTTTGGGGGGGGGGATTTTATTTATCCGATCCAATATTACAAATATTTATTTTTTAATTATGTACGTAGTGTAGACTAGAGTGCATTCAGTCAGTGGCGAGGAAATTCTAACATCATGTAAATTAATCTTACAGGAGTTAACAGATGTGCAAGCCAATCAGTGGCGTACGAGTACAAAACATGTCGATAAGGGGGTTAAATGTAGAAGTAACGACAACTAATAGTGAACCAAATGGGCTCTTGTTAAGGAAAAAAAAATGTATGTAGTATGTAGTATAAAGTATTATGAGGGGAGACTACTATTACAATTGTTAGTTCAACGTGTAATTAAATTCTTACGTATTATATTTTTAATAGTAATATGTATTGTAATAATAATAATAATAATTTGTGGACATTATGAAAGTGCTCCGTTTAGCTACATAGTGCTGGTTTTTGCTTTTGTTTAATTGTTATTTTTTTCTTTAATATCGAGGTAAAATTTTCCCACTAGTTGATATACATGAATCAATTATATAAGTACATAGTAAAATTATCGCTTTAAGTGTTGTAATAATATTGCAAGTTGTAATAATAAGCCATTTATGATTTCTTCACCAGCATTGTAGTCTACATACAAATATACTAGTGAAAGTTAAACATTATTCAGTACACTAAAAAAAAGTTTTGTATATATTTGTGTTTGTTTTGACCAAATAAAAGTGATATAAAGGATCCCCCCCCCCCTTTTTCAAAAAAAAAAAAAAAAAATTGGCAACAAATTGGACCTGCAAAAATGTGCAGAGACAATGAAAATTGTCTAGAGCACAAGTCCATACTCTATTTTGGGCCCTTGTCAACACTGACTATGTTTAGTTTAGGGCTTGTGTTCAAAAAGTGAACTGCAATAGTCTTTTTTTTTCTTTGCAGATTTCATACATTTCCACGTTTAGTCATTAAGTAGAGACTCCCCACAAGTTTAATGCTCTGGTGTTAACCTTTTTTTTTTTTTTTTAAAAGAAGTGGACTGCTGAAAATTAGAGATCTTCCTTCTCATCGTCATCACCGTTATCGTCATCAAACTCCGTGTGAGCGTCATGCTTGAGTGGCATTCATTGAGATGAACAATTAATAATTATAATGATAATAAATATTCGTACGTTTGAACTATCATAATACAGGTAAGTAAAAAAGCAAAGTTCCCATTTCAGACATTGTGGTCTATAGGGCAGATGATGTAAAGATCACCCGTTTCTGTGGCCTACGGTTAACGAAGGTGTCATGTGGCCAGCACAATGACCAACCGCCTTTACTTTTCCCCAACTAATGTCAGGTACCCATTAGAGCTGGGTGGACTCAGAGGCGCCCAAAGATCACGAAATTAAAAATCTCAGTCTTCACCAGGATTCGAACCCGGGACCCTCGGCTTTACAGCTCAGCCACCGCGCCTTCCATAACACCGGTATGTTGACATTAATCAGATGTGTGTGTGTGTGTGTGAGCAAGGATGCAATCTGCTAAACTCGAAGACAATTTGCCTCAAAGTAAAGAACAGATGTTTGATGATCTCACATTACGTAAGGATGTCTTCACAAGTAAAAAATTATCTTGGTTTTCTGCTCGTTTCAAACTCTTGGTAATCGTATCAGCAGTTACGTTCTAAACAGCTCAGTCAACCCATTCCATGCTCTAATAGCACCAGGGAAGAAGTGTACTAATTTGTCCTAGCATATGGAATGAGAAATGTGCCTTTATCTTTGTGTCTTTCAGACTGCTTTATTAGATTTGGTTTTTGTATTTAAAGATTACAGTTCAATGTTTTATGTATACTTGCTACTTTACTTTTGAGTCTTCTCCCCTGAAGGCTTTCTAAATTTAGTGGGGGGTTTTTAAAGGTGTTAGTCAAGTGTGAATACATATATGTATAGTGATTTTCATCTTGTCTTTTGTTTTTCAGATCACACCCAGTCATTATATGATTAAAACACAATAAAGATCTCTTTTTGTTGACTTGCACTGAACTAGACACTCAAAACTCGAAATAAAAAATAAATACTTCATTAAAAAAAGTCATCTAGTAAAGGTTTTTATTAGAAAACTTTGACAAGACCCAAATATCTCATGGTGACACCATAGCCAGACTTCACTCCCGCATTTAGAAACATGTCTAGCTTTCTGGGGAGCTCACGAAAGCGGTTCTCCCAGCCAGAGAAGCCGCAGCCGAGGTTTGAATGGCGTATGCGCGTCCACAGCCTGATGATGGACGAGAGAGAAAATTACGATCCTCCCTTCGAACGGAAATCCCAGAGATACGACGCTGGTCGTCCGAGCAGAGGGCTGGACACAGATAACGATCATAAGCAGAGGAAAGAAGAAAAGTCGGGCGACGACTGGACAGAAGAAGAGGTGCCCGCTTACCGCCGCAGAAGCAGGTTTTTGAGAACAAAATCTGAAGGTTATTTGAAGGTGAGGCTCAGACTGTCCAAGTTTTCGGACGTTTCTAAGAGTCAGGATGAGCCAGAGACTCAAGACGATAGCAGACATCTAAGAGACCATGAAGTAGAAGAGTACAATGCAGAGTCGGCGTCATACAGAAGACGTCACTTCTCTTACCAAAGAAGAGAGTCAGCAAAAGGTAGTGGTGAAAACTTAGACCATACGCTAAGTAAAAGTCATGAGGAGACAACTTATCATCAAAGAGAAGCAACTAGTAGAAATAATGTTCAAGACACTGCTATTGAAACGAAGAATCAAGTTGATGCGTGCAAAACAAGAGTACAATTAGAAGCACATGATTCCAAATTTGGATCGAATGATATTGACCGAAGCACTGCTGACCTAAAAGCTCACAATATTGATAAGGAATCACAAGCTTCACCAGGTGCTGAAAATCTTCAGGACGATCATGCTTGCGAGGACTTAAAACTTTCCGAAGCCTCTGGTGACTTACAGGCAGCCGCTGCTACAGACTACATCGCAACAAGACGTACTTCGGATCAGATAGATAGGCATGCTTCTAAAGAAGATAACTACAATGCATCTTGTGAGCTGCAGTGGAGCTGCGAAGACATCGAGCTCAAGCTCGATGGCAGTCAAGGAGCAATCCCCAAAAGATATTCCAGCCACAGTTCTTCCATTGCAGCAATTCAGGACCACGTTAGCCGCGATGAATGCGGGGACGAACCAGAGTCGAAGTCTAAGGAATCAGCGGAGCCAACCGGGGCAGAATGTGGAACTCATCCGATTTCCTACGATGACAACAGCTCGTGTGCGTTACATGAAACAGGCGAGAACAGCATTAAAAGTAACACGAGTGATATAACTAAACAATTAAGCGATGTTAATGTTCATAAACCAAATCAAACCGACGGTCATTTTCAACAGAAAATAACACAAGACAAAGTCAATCCAGAAGAAATAGAATATAAAGTCAACCCAACTTCAGACAAAGTCGATGCAAAACAAAACGGCTTCATTGAGGCGCACACAGTGGGCGGTAAATATAAATCAAAGGACAAAACTGAATACCTGAACACTCATTCGGAAGAACATAAGATCATAGTGGAGGAGCTAGTAAACAGCCTCAGTAAATCCTCAAGTGAAGATCATGGCGACGCGGATGATATAGAGTCCCTCATCGAACAGATCATAGCCGAAGAAGAAGCCATGCTGGACGGGAAAGCCCCCAGCGCCAAGCTAATCCAAGAGTCTTTGAAACATATAAACAAAGAAGACCTCTCCGCTCTTCGCGCTGAAGTCCAGACACTGCAAAACGAGATTGACATATGCAACAGCGAAGCCGGCCAAGGGGTTCCCTTCTCCAGAAGCACTTCCCAGAAGGAGCAGAGGTCATCCTCTTTGCCTTCGTGCAACTCAGACAACGACCAACAGGTCCAGGCCGTGATGCCGTATTCCTCGTCATGCCCACATACATACGATGCATACGTCCACAAGCAGCAAGCAACAAAGAAGGAGGAGGACGACGAGGAAGAAGACTTTAACTCCTGGGCCTACCTCCCAGTCATTCTCATGGAAGACATTCTGACCCTACTGAGCCCCAAAGAGCGTCACCAAGCTTCCCAGGTGTGCAGGCAGTGGTACGACTTGTTCTACTCCCCTCGGGTCTGGGAAACTTTCATTCTGCTGGAGAGAACTCTCACCAAAAAGAGATTCAATCTGTACAAAGGGTACCAACGAGAGCTTTGTCCAGGCAAGACGCAGGTAACGTTGTAACGTTCTTCTTATCTTATATAATCAGTGGCGTAGCTTGAGTGGGGGGGAGGAGGGGGAGAAAATTTGAAAATCCCCCCGGGCCCCCACACGAGGGAGGCCTCCAAATGAGTGTTTTTTTACATCAAAAAATAAATATTACGCGAAATGCAGGGGCCCTCCAAGAGGTCAAGTCCCCGTGTCTTCAAAGGATTGAACGTTTCTAGCTACGCCCCTGTATATAATTCAGACCTTTCTTCTCAGTTTATATTTTTAAAAAATGCTATAAGCCATAATCACGTTACTTTTACTCAATTAAAGATGAAAGTAACGTGGTCAAAAATAATTATACGGCCTAGGAAAATAACAAGTGGTGGTCCTCATAAACACATAAAGAAAAAAAAATCTGTTTTGATAGATAGTTAATAATTTTTGTAATTTTTTTTATGTGCTGCCAACTCCTGGTCTTCCAAAAAAATAACTAAATGAGGAGTACTCTAAAATGTATGCATCAGTTGAACTCTGTTTTCGTAAACCTTTATGTATAGACGAAGAAAATCTCCTAAGTTATTGCGCAAAGCCAAACTAGTTATTTTATCTAGAAATCGTGAGTTATTTTAATATATTTACTTTATGAAGAAATTTACGAAATCAATACAACGCTAAAGATAAATTATGAAAACATTTCTTGGAAACTGGAAGCTGGAGATTAAACTAATGAGGGTATTAATGCTCAGGTCTAACCTTAGCTGATTCTTTGGAAAAAAAATATTTGATCGAAAAAATGGAAAGAAGTTGTAGAAGAATCAGCACTGTTGCCATAACGACGACCCCAACCCCCAAACACGAAAGTGTTCACAATAAGAAAAGAAGTGAATTAAAAAAAATATAATTGAATATCATGTTATAATTTTAAAATGAAATCGTCATGTGTAAATAAATATTGTTCAATTTACTTTTTTTTTTTTGGAAACCATGACAATTAAATTATTATTTTATTACTATTGTTGTGAAGAAATTGAGAATAAAAATATTTGCATTTAAAGATCATGAACGACTTCTATTATCTTATCCTCAGCTATGCTTCAGACGCGTGGGATCTTTCTTCAAGAGAATCGTCGTCACGCCCATCTCTGACTACTTCAATCTCTACGAGTTCCTGAGAATTCTAGCAGCATTCCTTCAGTTCCAAGAAGATCACGGTCAAATCGCCATGCCCCTGCTTCACACATTTGACTTCACATTTGCGTGCGCCAGCCGTAGTGAGGGAGTTGAAATGGTCCACGGAACCGGGGGCCAAATTTTAGAAATGATCATCCAGCTTTTGGTTAGGATGAACAACTTAAAGCACCTGAAGTTGAACCAGCTGCTGGTGGATGTTGTGGATGTGCCATCGTTGTTTGATGCCATCGCCAACTGCTTCGGTGAATGCCTGAGCTCTCTCGAGATCTTGAACGTGACCAAAGTTCCGCTTCCGTTGACTGACTTGTCCCTTTTTCGCAACTTGATTAAACTGACCATTAGCCCGCAACACTTGAACGACGAGGTCGCCTTGCTTCTTTCTGGGCTCAACATCATGCAGCTGCATCTTCTGCAGGACCCATATACCTGCGAATGCGAACCAGTTTCATCAGAAGCGTGGAAGCTGGTTAGAGAAATAGCGCCCTGGCTGCAGGTTTACTTAGAGGTAGTGGGAACCACCCGGAGCCAGGTTCTCATACAGCCGCGCGCGCCTGTTTACGGCGTGTTCTTACGCACTCCTTACAGCAGGTTGACCAACGACCTGGCCATGTCCTTAGTGGAACAATACAGTAAAACACTACGCTACTTTGTCCAGGAGCGTCTCCCTCGTGTCCACGGACCGAGGGGGTTCCACCACCGCTCGGACTCTTCCTTCCTATTCCTTGTACGCAGGTGCTCCGTCCTTCAGACATTGGTCATTCGCGAGAGGATCAGCACCTCCACACTCATCCTCCTCGCCCATGAAGGCAGACGACTTCACACTCTGCTGGTCAGAAAGTATGGACTTATTAAACGCTGTGACTGGCCCAAGTGCGGGGAAATGTCCAAAGAGTTTTTCGCCAGTCTTAGATCGGCTTCCCTTGACTATAGCAAATGCACTGATGAAATATGTAAAGTTTTGAAACGCCGCTGGAAGCCCATGGAAGACAAACCCTTCATGAGACTGAAGATAGTCCCTAGACTTCAAGTCTGTTAAGAATCATGAAATTTGAAAGCACTTTTTGAGTTTATGTTTAAAAAATAATTCTGTATGTAAACATGTTTACACAAAATATATATTTCAACTATAAAACGCTCTGAAGTTGTTTGCTTATGTGCCATGATGTTCGTCCTCAAGGTTTTTGGGATTTAGGTCTGGTCCAGCAGTATGAAATATGCATTAAAAAAGACACTGTAAAGACCATCCATTGACCAGTGGTGTACCCTCCATCTACTAGAGATAGCAAAGATGTTATTTGCTGTTGTGGTAGTCGCTTAGTAATATCGTCAACTGTTGACCACAGAGTGGCAAGATTTCTGTATCATCATCTGTATAGATTTGGGGGTTCTATGGTCAAGCTTAATGTATTTTTTAGTTGCTTTTTATAAATAATAATGGAAAAGCATGATAGAAAAACAAAGTTTTGGGTAACACTAAGCTAATCCAACAAGTGTTGGGTTAAACGAAGTATTTTTTGTAATATGAAAAAAGAAACTATTCTATATATGGTCTATGCGCCACTTCCTCTAACCGCTCAATCTGATAAATGCATTTTTGTTCTATTTATAGGTAAATACATCCATGCATACAGATCCTATATTTTAACAGTTGTTAAAGATTACAGCGATTTATGTCCGCAATTATTTTTCCATATTCTAACAGATTTGTTCATTTTTTTCACATTTCTGCATTCTCCCCTGTTGTGATTAAACTTCAATAACATTTTTGTTTGTAATCAGAAAATGTTTGACTTTTGGCCTAGAATTATAGGAGAATGTATGCTCGTTTTATATGTTACAAATTAAAGTTTATAAAACCAAAAATAAAATAATTTAATTAGGTCAAATCCACGTTTTTATCGTTAATTATAAGAGAAAGGGGGGCGTGGTGGCTGAGTGGTTAGGCACTCGGGTTCTGAGCCTGAAGTTCTGGTTTCGAATCTAGATGAAGGCTGGGATTTTGAATTTCTAATGTGTACCTGACTTTAGTTGGGGAAAGTAAAGGCGGTTGGTCGCTGTGCTGGCCACATGACACCCTGCTCGTTAACCGTTGGCAATAGAAACAGATGACCTTAACATCATCTGCCCCATGGATCTTAAGGTCTGAAAGGGGAAACAAACTATGAGAGAAAGATTTAGAAGTTTCTTTTAAGGCCTTTTCATAGATGAATTGCTAACAGAAAGTTTGCATTTCCATGTGTTACGATTTAGTTATATTATAAAACATGCTTAAGTGTGAGTAAATGAGGAAACGACTCCTTGGTCGTGTGGTATGCACTCAGGACTGTCATTTGAATGGTCATGGGTTCCAGACCTGCTTACCACCATCCCCCGCCTTACTGCAGGAGGTCTGGACGAGAGTAAAGAGGCCGATCTAAGGCAATAGGAGGGCTCAAGTGAAAGAAAAAAAAATGTAATTGATACATGTTTTGTTAAGTTCAATAAATAATTGTTTAAAGTTTCAACATGGTCCAAGAATTGGTTTAGGAGAAATAACGTGTTCAATAATAAAGATTATTATTATTATTATTATTATTATTATTAATTGTATAAGGATAAAAAAAAACAATACATATATTTAGCCATATCTGTGAATAGTGAATGATTAATTTCCCTTATTGGTGTCACACAAAATAATTAACTAGCATTAATTAATAGACTACTTCACCATGTTATTTTATTGATTCATGTCTTGTCTATGCCTATGAATGATTTTAATTTGATCCGAGAATGGGTGTGAGAGAAATAACGAATAACGTATACACACTTTTTGCTGGTGATTGGTTTGTGTACATTACGGCACCGCTGTTTGCTCTTTACATTGCTGATAGATATAAGTCTGTGATTAAACTCTCATTAGGAAATGCATTAAAAATGTTTCTTATTCAATTAAATTTTTTTTTGGACTTAAGTTTCAACGAGACATTATGTAGGTGTAGATTTTTTAAATAATCTCATTTGTTAATCATAAAAAATATTGAATGTATATGTATTACGGTGTATGATAACTCAGACACATTATGGCATTGGTTTACCTCCCCTTATGTTACATGTTAAGCTGAATGACGAGCTTGATTCCTCAAATAAGCGAGCTTGTATCATCCTTATGCTTTGCACCAGAGTGCTAATATTATTGCGCCTCATTTATCTAGGTCAGTGTGCTACAGAGATAGATCTGCAATGATGTAGTTTTTTAACATTGAGTAAGACCGTGTCAGAGAAAGGTAATGATGGATTCAAAGGCTCTTGGCGAATTCAACTTAATGAACTATAAATGAATTTATTAAACACATTATTAATACTTCATAATGTTTGTTTACTTATTTACACAGAGGCTTATTTATTCATTTATAAGTAGCTTGACCTAGATACGTTGGAGACACAATGTACAGCTACTTCCAGTGGCGCAGCAAACTAAACTGAGCAAAGTACCCGTGGGGCCGGATTAAGGATATTCTTGTGGGCCCCCTCTCCGAAATAAGGCAAATTTAGTCTGAGACAAAAAAAAAATTAGCTATCTGAAAGTACTTTTAGTAAAAGACTATCAGATGCAAGCACTTCGAATTATATATTTTTTTTTTACATTAGTTAGTGGTATTTTCGAGAGAGCTTTTTAGGTTCTATATTATCGGTTTTTACAAGAGTGCAAATATTTTCTTAACTTTGGTGTCATCCCCAAGTGCTTATGTGAGCCCCGACTGGTTATGAGTCATGGGGCCAAGCGCAATAAACCATTTTACGCCACAGGCTGTGCGCACCTAATGGTCGTGGGCCCGGATTCATTGAACCCCTTGGCACCATGGATGCTACGCCACTGGCTACTTCTTATCTTATCTTATGAAATACAGACGTTACTTCAAAAAAGAAGATGATCACGTCCTACGCGTCATGCATTCAGTCATGCATATTAACCAATGACCTTAATTCTGCTAAGTCACTGGCTAGCTCAGGCAACCCATTCCATGCTCTAATAGCACTAGGGAAGAAGGAGTATTTGTACAAATTTGTCCTAGCATATGGAACGAGGGATGTGCTTTTATCTTTGTGTCTTTCAGAGTATTTTATTAAATTTTGTTTTTGTATTTGAAGATTATGGTTCAGTGTTTTATGTATAATTGCTACTTTACTTTAAAGTCTTCTATCCTGAAGGCTTTCTAAATTTAGGGATTTTACTAAAGGTGTTACTCTAGTCAAGTGTGAATATTCGTTTGTTATGAATCTCACTGCTCTATTTTGTGTCGGTTCCAGTTTCTTAAAGTTGGGGGGTCCCAAACAGAGGATGCATATTCTATTATTGGCCTAACCTACTTCATTTAAAATATATACTCTACCTAGTAATAGCATCGTTAAATGAACCTACATTAAACAATAACGGAACAGATTTGACTTCATAATAATTTATAATGAAATTACATGAAATACTAGAATATTAAAATTAAGTAAGTAAATTAAATTAATTTTTAAAATGCGAAATATTTATATTTCGCTGAACTTCATCTAAAACTAAAAAATTAGAATAAAAAAAAATATAGATCAAGTTTTCTTCTCTCCCACACAGAAAGAAGCCTTATAACTTAAATATTTAGCTTTCTAACTGGCTAGTTGAAAACTAAATAGCAATCATGAAACTAAAATGATATACCTAAAACAGAAATGAGAATACAAAATAGAATATATGCATCCGAACTGTAATGATAAAACTAAAATAAAAATAAGTAGAACTGATAAGAAAATATGCAACTGAAATAATGAAACTGAAATAAATATAAGCAGGATTACGTGTCCCATTTTTGTATCTTCTATTTCGTTTTTCTCTGAAGCTTAGATTAAGTCACTCTGTCTGTCTGTCTGGGTAGATTCTTTTAGATTTTCCTCTCCCACTTCCCATTTTAGGATCAAGTTGATATTGTGCACATCCTATTCAAGTGTACTACACAATGTTAGCATTTAAAAAATCCAAGTTTATTACACTTTGGCAACATAATATATCGGTATATACAAATAAATTTATTAAATTTCACATTTATACAATCATTCAGACGAATCAATAATAGCTTGTTACAACTAAGATTCAAAACTTCATAATTAAGGAAATAAATAGTGTAAATATTTGTGCTAGTCACCACCACCAAAATAATAAAATGGTTACAATATAAATGTAAGTATATTGTATAGTATTGCGTTCCCAGTGGAGTGAACAATTACACTTACATAAATCAATTCATTTTAAGCTGAGCATTAAAAATATTAATCTTGCTTTAAGAATATAGATAGTTAGGTACATTGACACTTTTATTTCATAACGAGGGAAGCAGTGCTATCCAATATGCTTAGCAGTCTCCAATGTACAAATACCTATTTGATATGACTTTTTTAAAATATTTTTTTAGTTGCTATTAAGGGGGATAAACAACATGCTACAAGACTGGTTCAGTATAACTCAAGGGAAGTAACTAAAAAAAAAATTCTATCCTCAAAATATCAAATAAAATGATAATTCGTAATACGCTTCTGTGATTGTTTTTTTTTTTAAAATAAATTTATTACGTATATTAGAATCATTGTGTGTGTGTGGTTATTGTGGGCGCTTGGTGAATGTGTGGAGTCAAAACTTTGACTTGGTGGCTAGCACGTTTACACCGGGAGGTCGAGCTTGTCAACTTGTATCACGTGATATGTTATCTGACATAGAGTACTACCAAAATGTCACATCCCATGAATGTAAATTCCATAGAATTAGAAAGTATGAAAGAAAATGGAGATTTCTAGAGATAATGATGTAATGGAAGGAATGGCATTTACTTCAGTAAAATAAGTTTCAGCACAGATGAATGAAATGTTACAATTAGTCAGTTCTATGAGATTATCATCATCATCATCATCAAACTCCATTTGAGTGAGGACTTTAGAGGCTCAAATCCTGTCTTGCAAAAGCCCTGGACAGAAACCCTGCTGTCTTGCGTAGTGCATAAATGTCACCATACAGGTCGAGAAGTTTTGGTTTCCCAGACCTGTTGAGGCGGAGATCAGCAAGTCTGGGGCAGTCAAACAGAATATGAGGCACGGTTTCCTCTTCTGCCCCGCAGCGGGGGCACCGTGACAAAGTTTGGCCATAACCGTGAGAAATATGAGCCAACAGTTCAATGAGATAGGCTTCAATATTTTAAAACTATAAGATGTTTTCAAATGGACTCAATAATCTTCAAATTGTAATATACTTCATAAATATTAATAAATTGTCGTAAAAATACGAGAATATATAACCGTCAGTAACCATTTAGATCAGTGTTTTATTATACAATAAAATTACAAATGATCGAATAAGGGGAGAGGGACGACACCATGAAGGACACTCCACAATTTAAAAAAAAAAAGGTGGTTACATAAATTGTCGGTACACCGGTTCAATGGTTGCCCAGTTTAATACAAAAAAGATAAGCAATCAGCTCAGTGACAAGATTCACCAACTCAAACAAACTCAAGACTGACAATCCGATCCAAAGTCCAATGGTACCACCAATGTCAGAGAGAAGCTGTGTGGTCTGAAATAGTGAAGGAAATTTGTTTAGACTAATTTTAGACTAATTAATTTAAAAAAAATATAAAGATCTCTCTCTGTCTGTCTTTCTCTCCATTTCTCTCTTTTTCTCTTTCTGTCTGTCTCTCTTTATTTCTGTCTCTCTCTCTCTCTCTTTCCCTCTCTCTCTCTTTCTGTCTGTCTGTCTCTATTTAGTAATGATAGAGAAGTTCTAAAACATTTGAAGGGGTAGCGCCAATATTGTTCTACACTCTCATTGGAAGTAAAAAAAAAAAAGGAAGTTCCCCTTTCAGACCTTGTGATCTACAGGGCTGATGATGTAAAGATCATCTTTTTATGTGACCTACGGTTAAAGAGGGAGTCACGTGGCCAACACAACGACCAACCACCCGCAAATGCTTTAAAGGCCAGTCCATGAGTTAGCTAGCCCTCGCTGAAATAAGATCACGTGACAGACAATGGCTTCCAAAAGAGACAACTCTTACAAAAGTCTTAGAGACACTCATTTGAGAGGAGAAAGAAAGCTAGCGTCCAAGACAGGGTCTAAGGGCGAATAGACAACATTAGTTGTTCCCACGCTGACAATGGCTTTGCATACTCTGTTGCAAAGTATATAGGTTACAGCTGGGTCTGCGTTGCCACATGAATTATTGTCATTTTCTATTATAATAGAACTCGAAGAAGATTATGAATATATACATATATAAAGATAGAGAGAGAAAGAGAGAGAGAGAGAGAGAGAGACGGAAAGAGATTAGATCTACAGATAGATAGATAGATAGATAGATAGATAGATAGATAGATAGATAGATAGATAGATAGATAGATAGATAGATAGATAGATAGATAGATAGATAGATAGATAGATAGACAGACAGACAGACAGACAGACAGATATATATATAGAGAGATAGAAAGAGAGAGAGAAAGAGAGAGAGAGAGAGAGAAAGAGAGAGAGAGAGAGAGAAAGAAATTAGATCTAGATAGATAGATAGATAGATAGATAGATAGATAGATAGATAGATAGATAGATAGATAGATAGATAGAATTACACCACGCAACTAATGTTTCAAACTCAGACAGGACTGACACTGTTTAACTAATAGCTCAACACCCTGGAACTAGATCGTATTTACTTTTCCCAGATAATGACAAAACTTTTTTTATGGACGAAGAGGTAAACAGAGTCATAATGACCTGGTATTTACAGAAATGGGTCAGCTTATATTGGAGTCAAGTAAAGAAACTACACGAAGGAACTCCCACATGTAGCAGCAGACACCTTTCTTCCAGAGCCACAACACAGCAACAGAGATAGGAATCGAATGTCAACAATTTAGTTTTCCATGAGTCAATTGTGTACAGTTGCTCTTGTATACGAATCATAAGCTTGTTCTTTTCTTTTTTTTTTTAAATCTAAAAATGGTGTAAAATGGTGTGGTGGATCATCCTGGATGAGTGGTAAAGCGCTTGGCTTCCCAGCATAAGGCTCTTGGGTTCGAATCTTGGTGAAGACTAGGATTTTGAATTTTTTGGATTTTTTAGTCCACCCAACTTAAAATAATGAAATGGGTACCTGATATTAGTTGGAGTAAAGACGGTGGGTCGTCGTGCTGGCCACACGGCACCTTCGTTAACCATCGACTAAAAAAAAAAGATGGCCTTTACACCATCTGCTCTATAGATCGAAAGGATTAAAAAGGATCCTTTCTCGCCCAATCTTTTTCCTAAGGGGCCACCAAAAAAATGTCGACTCATGTTTCTCGGGCCTCATCACCGAAGAAATAAATCCCAGTTTAAAAAAAAATCTTTTTCGGCTTCATTAAGCATTGTGGGTAGATAAGCCGGATCGCACTGGATCACGGGCCGTAGTTTTGGTATCACTGTTCATAGTTATTTAGCTACTAAAAGGCATAGCAGAACGTTTTGATAGAGACCTACATAATGCAGATAAGCTTGATAGATCAACATGATATAAATTAGTTAGAGCTACTTAATATAGATAAGTTTGATAGATCTACATGATATAAATTAGTTAGTTAGAGCTACATAATACAGATAGGTTTGATAGATCTATATGATATAAATTAGTTAGTTAGAGCTACATAATACAGATAAGTTTGATAGATCTACATGATATAAATTAGTTAGTTAGAGATATATGATACAGATAAGTTGATAGATCTACATGATATAAATTAGTTAGTTAGAGCTACATAATACAGATAAGTTTGATAGATCTACATGATATAAATTAGTTAGTTAGAGCTACATAATACAGATAAGTTTGATAGATCTACATGATATAAATTAGTTAGAGCTACATAATATAGATAAGCTTGATAGATCTATATGATATAAATTAGTTAGAGCTACATAATGCAGATAAGCTTGATAGATCTACATGATATAAATTAGTTAGAGCTACATAATATAGATAAGCTTGATAGATCTATATGATATAAATTAGTTAGTTAGAGCTACATAATGCAGATAAGCTTGATAGATCTACATGATATAAATTAGTTAGAGCTACATAATATAGATAAGCTTGATAGATCTATATGATATAAATTAGTTAGTTAGAGCTACATAATACAGATAAGTTTGATAGATCTATATGATATAAATTAGTTAGTTAGAGCTACTTAATATAGATAAGTTTGATAGATCTACATGATATAAATTAGTTAGAGCTACATAATACAGATAAGTTTGATAGATCTACATGATATAAATTAGTTAGTTAGAGCTACTTAATATAGATAAGTTTGATAGATCTACATGATATAAATTAGTTAGAGCTACATAATATAGATAAGCTTGATAGATCTACATGATATAAATTAGTTAGTTAGAGCAACATAATACAGATAAGTTTGATAGATCTACATGATATAAATTAGTTAGTTAGAGCAACATAATACAGATAAGTTTGATAGATCTACATGATATAAATTAGTTAGTTAGAGCTACATAATAGGCTATAGATAAGCTTGATAGATCTACATGATATAAATTAGTTAGAGCTACATAATATAGATAAGCTTGATAGATCTACATGATATAAATTAGTTAGTTAGAGCAACATAATACAGATAAGTTTGATAGATCTACATGATATAAATTAGTTAGTTAGAGCTACATAATACAGATAAGTTTGATAGATCTACATGATATAAATTAGTTAGTTAGAGCAACATAATACAGATAAGTTTGATAGATCTACATGATATAAATTAGTTAGTTAGAGCTACATAATACAGATAAGTTTGATAGATCTACATGATATAAATTAGTTAGTTAGAGCTACATAATACAGATAAGTTTGATAGATCTACATGATATAAATTAGTTAGTTAGAGCTACATAATACAGATAAGTTTGATAGATCTACATGATATAAATTAGTTAGTTAGAGCTACATAATACAGATAAGTTTGATAGATCTACATGATATAAATTAGTTAGTTAGAGCAACATAATACAGATAAGTTTGATAGATCTACATGATATAAATTAGTTAGTTAGAGATACATAATACAGATAAGTTTGATAGATCTACATGATATAAATTAGTTAGTTAGAGCTACTTAATATAGATAAGCTTGATAGATCTACATGATATAAATTAGTTAGTTAGAGCTACATAATACAGATAAGTTTGATAGATCTACATGATATAAATTAGTTAGTTAGAGCTACATAATACAGATAAGTTTGATAGATCTATATGATATAAATTAGTTAGTTAGAGCTACATAATACAGATAAGTTTGATAGATCTATATGATATAAATTAGTTAGTTAGAGCTACATAATACAGATAAGTTTGATAGATCTACATGATATAAATTAGTTAGTTAGAGCTACATAATACAGATAAGTTTGATAGATCTACATGATATAAATTAGTTAGTTAGAGCTACATAATACAGATAAGTTTGATAGATCTACATGATATAAATTAGTTAGTTAGAGCTACATAATACAGATAAGTTTGATAGATCTACATGATATAAATTTGTTAGTTAGAGCTACATAATACAGATAAGTATGATAGATCTACATGATATAAATTAGTTAGTTAGAGCTACATAATACAGATAAGTTTGATAGATCTACATGATATAAATTAGTTAGTTAGAGATACATGATACAGATAAGTTTGATAGATCTACATGATATAAATTAGTTAGTTAGAGATACATAATACAGATAAGTTTGATAGATCTACATGATATAAATTAGTTAGTTAGAGATATATTATACAGATAAGTTTGGTAAATCTATATTGTACAGAGACGTTTGATAGATCTATTTAATACAGAAAAGTTGGATAGATCTATATGAGACAGATAAGTTCTAATTCTGTTACATTTTTACAAAGCTTATATCAACTCACTCTGTCAATCTGTCTGTCTGTCTATCTGGTACAGTTTTCGTACACGTTATTTCTCCCACACTCATTCTCAGATCAAGTTGCAAATTTACACAATTATTTGTTTATTTAAAACATGAATAAAGAAATAAAAATTGAGCCAATTAATTAATTAATTATGTGTTATTTATAATTTTGTTTGGTATCGAAAAAGGAAAATAAATCATACTTAATGAGATATGTGGCTTTATGTATGGAGTTATTTCCCTTATCACATTTCGTATATGTCATTTATCTCACTTCCAATTCTCGACCAAGTTGAAATTGTGCATAATTATTCATAGACTATGACAATACATGAACTCATTAAAAAAAATAGTTAATCAATAAGTGGTAATTAATTTCCTTTTATTTAGAAAAAGGAAGCTTATTCCTGCGATATTGAGATACACGGTAGTAACTTCGCGGTTCTTTCCCTTAGATAAGCTTTGTTTCAAAAAGGATTGAGAGAAATGTCTTGCTGGTTTATTGTTCCTCTAGCTACTTAGCTTTTTCATTTGTTTCTAATCTAGTTACATGCTATGTTAATTTTGTTTTTGTTTTTTACCTAAACCAATTCTGTTTAGTTTTTACTGTTTTTTTTTTAATTTATAGCTTTTATTTAGCGCTACTTTCATGCTTATAGCATGCTCAGAGCGCTTTGGTCCAATCTCATTTGTGGACCAGTGGGGGGGGGTGAGGGGTATCTAGGAGTTGGTTTTCCGTGCTGCCTATAGGTGCTCAGTAAACGCAACTCTGCCCGAGTCGGGGGTCGAACCTCGAGCCCCCTTCTAGGTAGCCAAGACAAGCTAAGCCTCTCGACCACGCTTCTTAACTAATTAGCAAACAGAAGTTTATCTTTCTCATTGTCTATTTTTTGAAACTTTTTTTTTAACTAAGTAGCATTTAAAGATTTTTCCCCTCAACACGAGGCATTTTGATGGGAAGAAAACATCAAAGAATGGACAGGATGTTTGGGGGGACTCTGTGGGGTTCTTTAAATTCTCAGGCTAAAAAATCCCTTTTTTTTTTCAACGAGATTCTAACCCGAGATCCGTAGGTTCGAAAGCAAAGCGCTTTACTACTCAGCCATATTTGAGTGTGCTTACCGTGTAATCCTCCTGTTCTGACAGTTCTTCATAATTCAGATCTTCAAAGTAAATATTGAGCTTGATGAAGTCCTCCCTAGTAGATGGGAAAAGTACACATGTTGATATTACTAACGTTAAGCAGGGATTAAATAAGCAGCTATTTTAAAACAAAACATTGATTGTTGTGATTACAAGGATTCTTTTCCTATATAAAGACAACACAACAGAAAATTACACATAAATACAACAGACAAAATAAAGAGTTCATTCAGCGACTACACACAGGTATCCTGGTTCATTTCATGTTCCCTGATCGGTGATAGAGTCTGACCGAGTGAGGTACGAATGAGTTTTTGTACCGCTTTGTTCTTGTTTTGATTGACAGCAGTCGCCCACTTCGCGACGTAAATAGAAACATCTGCGACATTCAGAGAAGTTGGATCTACGTGATACAGGCAGGTTTGACAGATCTACATGATACAGGCAAGTTTGACAGATCTACATGATACAGGCAAGTTTGACAGATCTACATGATACAGGCAAGTTTGACAGATCTACATGATACAGGCAAGTTTGACAGATCGACATGATACAAGCAAGTTTGACAGATCTACATGATACAGGCAAGTTTGACAAATCTGTACAATACAATCAAGTTTGACAAATCTACATGATACAGGCAAGTTTGACAAATCTATACAATACAATCAAGTTTGACAAATTTGTACAATACAATCAAGTTGGACAGATCTACATGATACAGGCAAGTTTGACAAATCTATACAATACAATCAAGTTTGACAGATCTACATGATATTATACAAACAGTGGCGTATCAGGGTATCCGTGGACCTGCGTTCAAGAATAAGACGTGAGGCCCCCTCCTGTAAATTAAGTGCGACTGAACCCAAATTGATCCATACTGTATGTAATTTCCGTGAAAACAACTAATACGACAGACAACACAGAGAGTACACGCGTTCCCTTTGGAGGTAAACGAGAACGAGGTCCTCAAATTTCGGGTCATTTGAAAGGTCAATGTCAGGGTTCATCCCAGTCACATACTGAATCATCATATGTTCTGAATGTGAATTGTTCGTCACAAGCATAAGAAACTGAGGACATCCCACGGAGCCATTGATCTGGCTGAGTGTTTTGCATAAACTTCAAAGACAAAAGGTTTAGAAATACATTTGTTAGAAAATTAATGTTTATCCTACTCAGTAGAACCAGCATTGTGCTATTGAGCATAGTCTTGAAGAACTCATTTTGTGTACTTTGGATGAATCCTCTACAAAGTTTGGGGAGGAGTGTGCAATACAAATTAAGATTACTTCATTCAGGATTACAATAATAATATAATGAAAATGTTTCAATACATAACAGGTTGTTTACAACGATTTACATTAAATTATCTTTTCATGAGTAAAATGTTTAGGAAATAAGAAACGTTAATTTAATATCTATATATACTATAAATTCGTGTATTTTAACTAGTATCATGGTAAAATAAAGAAATAAAAAGAAAGACAAAGATAATTTATATAATAGAGCACTTTCAAATTGTTTACAAATTATCTATACCATTATTTTAAGGCCTATTATTTTTATTGAAATTATAGACACGTTAGAATTTAATGAACTCCATAATGACAATTAAAGAGTTGTCTTCCTTTAATAAATTTGATTTTACAGTTATAAGATTTACATTACATTTTTATCATGCTTGGATACCATAAATATAATTTAAGAATTATAAATATACATTGGTTGCTACGCCACAGTATACAGACAAGTTTTACAGATCTATATAATATAGACACGTTTAACGGATCTGCATGATGCAGATCTACATGATACAAACATGTTAGATAGATCTATAGTATTCAAACAAGTTAGATCTACATGATATAAACATATTCAATAGATGATAAAATTATACACGCATCTTGAGATTCACAGATTACAGAACTCTATGAGGCTTAGACCGAGACCAATCGCCATAGAAGACCTAAACACTGGTGTGACACGTCGCAACCAGTGTCGTAGGTTTGGGATTTGGAGGACCCTGCATTTTGACATTCGAAAATAATGAGATAATGTACTTAAGAAATATATAAGTCTAATGTGTGGAATACTAGCAACATGGTCACTAACTTATGGTCACTAACTTATGTAACAATGAGAATAGCAGGATTACATGTCAGGTGCATAATATTTAATGTAAAAAAAATAATTAAATTTCGGACACTCATTTGGGATGCCCTCAGTTAGGAGCCCAGGGGACTGTCGACTTTGGACCCGTCCCTCACCCCTAGCTACGCCAATGTTCGTAACCTGTGGTCTGTTCAGACCAATAGCACGTTGCCACGTCACAGGTGTGACGTCACGACCTATGACGTGACAACGAGCTATTGGTCTAAACTGCCCACAGGCTGTGACGTCGCAGTTCAGTGTTCAGGCCTATTATAACGATTGGTCTCACTCAGACAGCCGGGACAAAATACATGTAAGAGACAAATACAAATAAGAGACGAATACAAAAACAAGAGACAAATACATCTAAGAGACAAATACATGTAAGAAACGAATACATGTAAGAGTCAAATACATGCAAGACACGAATACTTGTAAGAGAGGAATACATGTAAGACAAATACATGTAAGAGTCATAGAATGAGACACTGGTTGTTGTATTGATAATAAGACACAATGTTTCCAGTCTCACATATTTTCCTGTAAATAAAAATTTAGCAACAAATTTAAAAATTCAGTCTTTAAAATTTTCGTCTGCTAAAAACAATTAAGGATTGTCTATGTAATGTCTCAAATATTTGCAACACTAATATAGACTTTAACAGAAATTGAGAATTATTTTGTTTGTCCATTGAAATCACAAGGACTTTTGCTTTTTCTTACAAATCAGTTCTAACGTTTGTATAAAAATGTTAAAAATTTTAGAACAGTATTAAAGTTTTAAACAAAAAAAAAATTACAGTTTGTTAAGGTTATCTTTGTTCTTCAGTACTGAGCAGGTGCTGTTTGGTTTTTCCTGGCATATGGCTTGAATCAGCAAATCCTGTAGAAAATGAGCATGCATTAAGATACCAACATTTTATTTTTAATTCATAAAACGTAAAGCTGTTATAGAGTGTTTGTGTGTGGCGGGGTATCTGGGTGTGTGTCTCTATGGTGACGGTGAGAGGGAGCTAGCGATTGTTAGGTGGCTGTGCAGTGTGAATGATGCAAGATATGCGGCACTGTCGTGAGCTGTCTTGGATACTCCAGACGACTCCAGAATGCCGGGGTGAAAAGATGAGTTTTAGAGTGAGTTAGATATTAGTTTTAAAATGTAATACGCTTTCTGCAATTGAACGACACAGAACTCCTAATCTGCATACATACTCTTCTTTGACCTATCAGTTTGTAGACTTAAAAAGAATACATTTTTTGACTGCTTGCATAATAGCGTCCCCCCTCCCAACACTTGATTTATTTTTAGATTATTCAATGAAACCTCCCTTCCTCCTCCAAACACATTCTTTTTGGCACATGCATTAACCCCCCCCCCCCACACACACACTCACTTTATTAAATGCTATTGTCTATTTCAACCGTGTCTTCGTGGTAATAAAAACAAAGAGGAGGAGTGAGTGCGTTATTGAGCTAGTGTGTCCGTGTGTGTGTGTGTGTGGTTTTGAAACTTACAGCATATGAGGGACTTGGCCACTGACGAGACGCTATTGACTTTGCATATACTGTCTCACTGCAAGAAAAGGGGCAATAACTCAATAAACTGCAAGGCTAATTCAGACACGAGTTGTCTATTTTCTGAGATGTTTGTTTTCCCTTAATTATTTAATAAATCTATAGTCATTATGATATGTAAAACTACATTATAACACTTTTAATAATAATTTTAAAAATTCCATCACATTTGATAAGTGTGGCATGTGTATATGATAGTAACAACTATTATTATTATCCGTCAAATACTAGTTAGTTTATCATTATTTTCTGATACTGCCGAGATGGACTCTCACTGCGAGAACATAGCACAGTGAAATAGATTCATCAGTGTCAGTGTCAACTGTATTATTTTTTTTTCCAGATATGGCAGGTTTGCAGCAATGCCGCCATCTGCTAGTATTTACATTATTAAATCTTCATTAATCTCTTTCAGTGTTTCCCTAATTTTTATTCTTTAACGGAACACTTCGCACATTCTGAGTATTCAGCAGAAAACTTTTGCTAATTTTTTTAGTGAGATTAAATCACACGGCATCCTACTAGTTAGTTATTGCAGTAGTTCGTGGAACACCTATGTCTGCCTTTCAAGTTGAACACCAACCTGCACGGATTGTTGCATTCACAGGAGGAGTCTGTACCATCGTATTGGAACACCACTTTGGAAACACACATTAACTCTGAAACAGAACAAAACCTTTTAAGACTAGAGATGTTATCAACCTTATCATAACATTCACAAGAGAAATAATAAGACATGGGGGAGCAGTGACTAAGTGGTTAAGCGCAACTCGATGAAGACTGGGATTTTGATTTTGGAATTTTTGATATATAAATATATATATAAATACAGGGGCGGCCTTAAGCCACTGCAAACCGGTACGTGACGTTTTGGCGCCGCCGTTTTGGCCCGGCCGTTTTGGCGACGGGACGTTTTGGCGCGAGCCGTTTTGGCGACGGGACGTTTTGGCGCGAGATATCATTTGAGGATAATTTAATAATCACGTAGCTTTTATAACAATGTTTATTTCACTCTATCATAATATTGTATGTATAGTATGAATTCTAACACTGTTCAGTGAATTGTTTTTTTTTTTTAATTATAAAGGTTTTGCCTATTTCATGAATATAGGCCTATAATAAGTCAGATTCCTGAATGGTAATGACATGCTATATGTGAGTTCTGCTAATCGCACTGGATGACATTTTTGGATTTCTTTCCAAAAGATTTTTTTTTATTTGACATTAGTGTAATATACGAACTAGCTAAGTGTTACACTTTAATATAACAAAAACCATGTTAACATCTAAAGCTCTATTACACTAAATGACCACAATAACTCCACACATAGTAAAGATCAAGACACGAATGTGGTCAGTACAAACTCTAACGTGAATAGATATATTTTGAGAAATTAGGTAGGGGTGATTTTGGTGACACATCTCGCATTGACGCAGGTAGAGTTAAACAAATGAAGACAAGACCAGCACCGAGCACTGGTCGTTGGCGTCATGCGTCTGGCGATCATCTCCTTGGGAATGGTCATTACATGTGACACCTATCCCGCCCCCCCCCCTCTTCTCTTCTGCTCACATTTCACTCCTTGTATATACTCTTTCCTCCACCACTCCCCTCTCTCACGCGATTTTTGTTTTTAATTTTAAAGTAATATCTTTAAAAACTTTTTTTGAAAATAAAAGTGTGCCTTTTAATAAGCACACATACACAAGCCAAAATGTTTAAGAAAATGATGTGAAAAACAAACACACATTTACATTTAGTACGTGAAAAATATGTCTTAACACAAACACTCATGCAAAACATAGATATGAATAATTCTTTTAAAAGAAATAATACAATAAATGTACATAATGTATTTCGCGCCAAAACGTCCCGTCGCCAAAACGGCTCGCGCCAAAACGACCTTCGCGCCAAAACGGCGTCGCCAAAACGGCGGCGCCAAAACGTCCTGCTTTGACTGCAAACTATGTGACCGCAGTGGGCCCTGCACTTTCATAGGCCCCGCGATAATTCTAGGTGTAAACTATTAGATTAAATCTAATATATATATATATAATAACAGGGTTTCCACGGCCTCCTTAAAATCTCCTGAAATTGCAAAATATACACGAAAAAGTCTTGGAAATCTCCTGAAAAATCTCAGGAAAACTCATAATTAATATAATTAATTATTAATGTATTAATTCACTGAACATTTATTGCAAAGACGAATGTATTTTCTTATACAAAATCTAAATTTTGAAGTTATCCTTATCGCTACCCAGAGTAGGCCCCGCGTAATCCATTTCGCATAGGACCACGCAATTGTTGGGACCGGCCCTATATATATATGTATATATATCGCAAAGACAGTTAAAATGACTCACGTGACATGTTCCGACACGGTTTGAGACCTGTCGGATTTTCTATGACGTCATACAGCTCCAGCTCCGACTCATCGTAACAATGACACTTGTCCCTGACTGACATCTCCTGGCAGATCTTTTGACACGTCTGAAAGAGTTAACAACTGCTTTTTTTTTAATGAGGGTCTAAACGTCTAGCAAGCTTAAGCAATTAAAAAAAAAATCAATGGAGCTTGGTGGCCGAGTGGGTCTCGAGCTAGAATCCCGTGTAAACTTAGAATTTTGACTTTGTGATTGTTAGGATGCCCATGAGTGTACACCACCTTAGCTCTTTCTCTCTGTAATTATTTTTCTTATTCCGCTAGTATTATTCGTTTTGCTTATTTGTATTTCACTATCCTGTTAGGATTAAGCTTCAATAACCTTTTTTTTTTGTTTGTTATCAGAAAATGTTATATTGGGCATTGAATTATAGGAGAATGCATGCTCTTTTTTTACACACCACAAATTAAAGTTTATAAATCCTAAAACAAATTTAGTTTAATGGAAGTCAAGTCAACGTTTACCTCGTCAGTGGACCTCATTCACCAATCGTAAACAAACAACATTTAGCCACGTGATTCTCTATCTCTTCTATACAATTTACGATCTCATGTTTGACAGTTTTTTTTCGTTGTTTTATCAATAAGATCACGTGACTAATTGTTGTTTATTTACGATTGGTGAATGAGGTCCATTAGGAGAGAGTTAAAGAGTTAAAGGCTACACGAAATGCTTTAAGGGAAAGTTCAATTTCAAACATTTCGATTTCGTCTCTTTTCACTCTCTGACTTTTTTCTTTAAGTTACCTTACATCGCCTCCACATCTCTCCATATTCTGTTTCTTCTTTTTCTATGTTGCTGTTATTTTATTTTATTATTTTGTTATTTATAAACAGGTCTTAAAGAAGGGAATACTAAAACAAAGAGGAAAATTTCTGTGTTGAAAATTTACCCTGAAAATCCCGAACAACATTGATCAAACCTTCACTCCAAAACTAGTAAATTAATATTTTTTTGGAAGAAATTCCTCTAACATACATCTTAAAGAGCGATTATTTCGCTCTTAATATATGATAACTGTTAGATGGGAATATTTTACCTCATCCCATACCCCCCCCCCACTCCCCCCGGTTAAGTGAATGTATAAATCTACTACAGTTTATAAAATTTTAATAACAGCAGAACTATAGGTACAGACTTAGGAGACGATGCGCAAAGTGTTTCTGAATGAGTATTAATTACTCAAATCTTTAATGGATACGCTCTAAATGTGGAAATACCCGAAGACGGAGTCTATTTAAGGTAAAGATGGCCTAGTTCTCTAGCCAAATTTAATTTTTTTTTTTCTGTTTGAAAACAATAACAAAGGTGAAAACAGAGTTTTCCCAGTGTAGCCAAACATCTAATCATTCTTTTCCACACGATATAAATCAACCAGAGGCGTAGTGAGTCAAATTTGCTCCCGGGGCAACAAACTTTATTGGCGCCCCCCCCTCCCCAATTTTCTATGATTATAATAGACAAATATAGGCTTATATATAAAATTGTATTTTTGTGACGCCTCTCTGCCTGTGGCCCCCCTGAACGTTGCGCCGGGGCATTGTACTCCACTACGCCTCTAAAATCAACTGTCACATTTCCAGGGAAATCGTTAAAACCATTTTCAAGAACCGCGTCCATGGATTTTGAGGCCATAAATTTACAAGCTGTATAGAGGAATAAAAAAAACAACAACAACCAAAAAACTTACATTTCTTGTGTATGTTTTACTGTATTTTGTCACAAAATTGTCTGTGGATGTACAAGGGCTATAAGGCTCCCCAAGACGTGTCACTTTGACCTGTGTTTGGAACATACCAAAATATAAGATACTGGACAAACCGAAGGATTGATTTGAGGATATCATTGAGTAGTAGATCGATAACCGTATGGAATGTTAGAGAAATATATAGAGTTTAAATAACCAACAAATAGACATATAGAGAGACATTTAGATAGATAGATAGATAGATAGATAGATAGATAGATAGATAGATAGATAGATAGATAGATAGATAGATAGATAGACGGACGGTCGGACGGACAGACAGACAGACAGACAGACAGGCAGAGAAACAGACAGACGGACGGACGGACGGACGGACGGACGGATG